>NW_015386239.1:590255-639426 GCF_001527695.2 Protobothrops mucrosquamatus
AATTTGTAGATCAGCATGTATGAAATCCATTTCAATTTTGCATATATGCAGCCATAAATCTCTTATCAGATTTTGAAATCATACTATTATTTGTTTGGGTTTTTAAAGATATATCTTATTTATTTATTGCTGAGACCTGCATTAAGCCTAGAAAATTTGGAGAGCAGACATGTTCCAACTTGCTTAATAGTTTGAAAATTCTGAACTGGGTCAGTTTAAACAATATTGTCCAACTTCTTTAGCTCTCCTTTCTTCCATCCTGTTGCACTTTATACATGAACACCCTCTTCTCATTTAGCAACTGCAATTCATTTCCTAAATTGGATGTAAAATGGTCGCCAGCTGAACAGAGAAAGATGCGTGAAGATCTCTGGTTTCTGCTGTCCCATTTCAATAAACTTCTCTTGTACAGCTGTGCCAGCATTACTCTCACTCTGCATGCATTGTAGTCAGGTGCCTGAAATTAGTTATTAATGCATGCATTAGTCAGAAAATTATTTTTTTTAAATTACCATTGTTCTTGCAAACTGTAATTAACCAAGGTAGCTGCTAAATGAGTTGTTATAGACAGAAGTGTAAAATGTACATATTGTATATTAAAAAAAATACCCTACAAATGATTAAATATGCATTAAAATTAACCTTTGAATAGATATAAAGAAAATAATGTAATTTTATAGTTATGAAAAGCTTTATTCTTCAAGCTTCATGGATTGTAAAAGGTCCTTAGTATGTGGTTGCATAAATGTTCATATATTAAATGGTCTTTAATGATTATAATAATCAGTAAGTATGTACAGTAAAATACATCTAGCTTTAATGCTGCTGGTTTTTTTTAACAAAAAAAAAATTCCAGGCCTCCATGAATTTGATGCCCTACAGGACCCAGAAATCAAAGAATTCCGGATTAAGATGCGACAAATTAGTGAAGAGAAAATGCAGTCACTGATGGGATTATCTTCGATGAATTGGTTAAAGCACACATATCCACCAGAATTAGGACCAGCAATCCAGGACAACTTCCAGGATAAACTTTATGGTGGCAATATTGTTGTGGCTGTTCATTATGAGAACTCTCAGGTAGGGTTTTTAATCTAATTTGCAAACTTTTCTATCCTTTAAATAATTTTCACTAAATGTGAACGATTTAATGAGCATACTTTGTATTTCTGAAAGAGTGATCCCTTTATTGTATTATTCTTTAGAGGCAGCTGTTTTTTTAGAACCAATAACAGTTTTAAAATCTAATGTGATACGGCATTGCAGTTGATTGAGAACAAACATGATAATTCTATGAGTGAATTTATGTATTTTACATTTTGTTAAATCCAGAGTCTTTGTGAAGCTGGATGACCTCAATACCTGATAAATTACATGGATGATTTTGGAGCCTATTCCTTTCATCTCCTTTTAAAAAAATAAATAAATACCATTTTCTGGTACCCTCTGAATTAACTGTTAAATTTCACATATTAAGGTTGAACATATTTAAGCATTGCAACTTGAATTATGAAATTACAATATAAATCTATTTTTTTCTGAATTTCTGTGAATCAAGTATGCATTTTAAAAAGTGACTAAAGCAGGTGGCATAGGAGGGTCTAATTTCATTCTCAAAAAATCGATGTACTTATATCTGATTGTTGATCTTCTGTTGAAGATTGCTTCTTTCAATTCCAGACTCACCCATTCATATTAAGATAGCTGCAGTTGATGTCCTTTCCAGTTAAAACAGCAATTTCAAAATGAAAGATAGCATAGATATATGAATTAAATAATTACTAACAATTGTTTTGTTTCTATATGCATAAAAATAAAAACAGGTATACTATAGTGATCTGAAAGTAAAATTGTATTATTTTTAATATAATTAAAATAATTCTTCAGATTAATCAATATGTTGTTTATAAACCTGCTTGAATCCTACACTCAATTCCTATTGTCATTTTCTTTACAAACAAAAATCTGGTGCATAAAGAAACTAAGAGCATATTAACTTTTTCTCTTGCCATGTTTTCTGGCTCAAAATTTTCACTTCAGCTGATATTTGTAGGAATTGTAATTTAAGATGAATTTATCAACTGGAAAAATAGCTTTTTTAGAAAGGTTAATTTCAGTCTCATCTCTCCTAGCAAACAGGTGACTCCTCTGAAATATACACTCTATATGGAAAACATACTGGATGACTTTTTTTTTTTTTGAATATTTGCTATTTCAGTTTGAGTCCTGGGCTGTGGCAGAAACTTCAGAGAACACAACAGTTTTGAGACAAATACACTTTGAAACTAAGAAAACATTGAATTGATTTTGACAGACTTCTTCATTATAGCTATGATACTCCATCATGAGGTTTGGCTGGTTACCAAAAAGCTGATACATAAATAAGTTGCCAGGCAAAAATAATAATAAAACCAAATGAAATGAAAACTGAGCTATGATTTACATTTGTCAATAATTGCTTTTGAATCCTTACATTTTTCTGGAATGAAAGCTCCATATGTCTTTATAAAAGCATTTTGTGAAAGTGGAATAGACACTGCTAGGAGGTTTCTTAAGAGGGAAAACATTTTTCATGCTTTCTTTCAGATCTATGGTGTTGGTATATATCTGGCTAATTTTGAAGTGTCTGAAAGAATCAGCATTTGAACTCTGAAATACCTTTAAGAAAATTTAAAAATTACTTTTCATAGAATGTTTTAAAATATTAAAACATAAAGTTTTTGTTTAATTTATTTTTTCTCTGTAGAATCAATTTTTGTTTACTCTTATTCTTATTTGCCATGTAATAACCCTATATTAATTATTGTATAAGGTTTAAATATAATAATGCTATGGTATGCATAGAGACTAGAATATAATATTTTCACACATTGCTGAGTTTAATAAGTAGTAACTTTTTTTCCCTGTTATAAGGCAGTTTCTTTAAATTTTATTGGCTTATTTTTAAACTTTTGGAGTCATTTGTTATAAAAATGTGATACGTATTCCTTGCTGCAATAGCACATCATCAGTACAAGCACATCATCAGTACAAGCATTTATATATAAATCATTTTGTTTTAATTCTCTGAGTGGTCTTTATTAGTGGATAAATATCTATAAATCAACTTAATATGTTTTAAAAGAAAAGAACTTAGTAATGTTTATAATTGGGAAGATTCTAGAGAAGGTTATAAAAAGGTTGATCTGAAAGCACCATAGAAACAAAGGATACAATGCAGTAATTAACTGAAATTCTCATATTTTTTCCCAGAACAACCTTTATTTCATAATTTTATTTGCTAATTTCCTTAGTAGATTGTGGGAGTGCAGTAGACATATTTTGAATTTAGCGAAGTAGTTAATGACAGTGTTGGTAAAGACATACTTAATTGGATATATAGATGATTTCAATCTATCTATATTCAAAGAGAGAACTCAAAGACATTCTTCATCAAACTAGAATGAATACCAAATGGAATGCTATAAGATTCATTTCTTGGCCCTCTACTCTTCAGTATTTCCCCTAATGATTTTGAAGAACAAAGGGAGAAGAGCTTATAATATAATACAACAATGAGTGAAATAGCTAATATCTTAGAAGATAAAAATAAAATTCAGATTAATCTTGGGTTTGGGAAATGGGCTGAAAATAATAGTAAAATTTAACATGGGCAAATGAAGAATTCTTCACTTAGGAAACAAAAATTAAATACACAGGTACAACAGCAAAGAACTGACTTAGTAAAAAGACATTGAAATAATAATTGAGTTCATAATGTAGTCAGCAGCTTAAAACAGCTTCTATAAATGTAAGTTTAGTTTATTGTTTATTGATTAAAGGACCAAATCAAATAAAAAATACAGCATATTGAAATACAGAAATATTCAGTGAAATAATATCATTACCTTGGCAGTTGACCCCAATCTAATCTAGATGGGAAGTCAGATGGCTTTAGCTATCAGTTTTGCCATTTTTCTTGCTTATAATTTCATAAACAAATTCCTTTTAATGCTTGATAATAATAAATGCTGTTTCTTCTTAATAGGATGTATTTAGTTTTCAAGTGTCTCCTAATATTAACCCTATTAAGTTAAATGAGATGGCAATTCGGAAATGGTTGACTATCCATGGAAAAGAACATGAAGAAGTTGATCCTTATGATTATGTATTACAAGTTAATGGAAGACTGGAATATGTTTTGGGGGATCATCCATTAATTCAATTCCAGGTATCATTCTTGCAAAAACAAACCATATTGATTTAAACTGTGAATAATATTCTTGAATTTTTCTTTTTAATATTAACTTATGTGGTAATACTAGTACACATGGACTTACAGAAAGAATTTTATATAAAGTTTTGTTTTCATATTAATAAGAAATATATAGTATTATACATATCCTAATCAGCATTTTTAAAATTTAAATCAGAAGAGTTGGGAGCAAACTTTGGATGTGTTGCTTAATTGGTAATTAATAAAGATATAATAAATCTTTTTCCAATTTACTCTTATTTTCTAAAGTCCTTTGACCCTAATTATATTTTAATATATGGGAGTGCATATTGTGTTTTTGACTGTAAACTTGTCACTGCATTTCAAAAACTGAGCAAAATAAAAGTATACAGAACTGGAATGAGCTAATATTAATATCAACAATTCATTAAATATATATGCCATTAATATTGTTTAATAATAATAATGATTATCAATATACTGGATGCTATAACAAAAAAAATCTTAAATGGCACTTAGAAAATTAGCACAGAGACAAAATTTCCATCTGTCAATTGAAAAAGGCCACACTGTTTGGATCCACACAATAGCATGCCTATACATTATGACATCCTAGGATCTTGGGAAGAACTTGATATATATAAAGACCAACACAAGCTAAAGAACTGGCAACTGTAGCTTCATATTGTTGTGAACAGATAATAATTTATTAACCTCTCATAAAAAATTATTAAAAAATATTAAATTTATATGCCACCTAGCTCCCAGCAACTCTGGGCAGCTAAATGTGATTTTAATTTATCTAAAATACAATGTTTATAGTTCACATTATAAATTAACATTTTCTTAAGGTTAAGTTAAAGTTAATTAAGTGCAGTTAATTAAATTAAGTCATCTATATTTAATAATTCCGTGCTTCCATTACAACTTTTACAGGAGCCGTAGGGCTCACATTCTGTGCTCTGGGACTCTGCACATTCCTATTTGAAATGCTCTATGTAATTTTGAACTTTCAAATAATCATATGATTTTCTTTTTCAGTATATCCATCGTTGTGTAATAAACAGAGCTCTTCCTCAGCTGACACTTATTGAATGCGGCACAATTAAAACAATGTATGAACAGGAAATGATCGCTATAGAAACAGCAGTAAATCGAAAATCAAACAATCTTCCTCTTCCTCTACCACCCAAAAAATCACGTGTGAGTTTTCATGTATATATGTCAACAGGATGTTACCATGGGAGGGGGGCTATTATTGCTTTAGACTGAAGGGGAAAAATCATTCAGAGAACGCTGGCTGCTATCCAGAGATTTTCAAACTATAATACTAGAGTGCCTTAAAATAAAATATATTTGTGTCCTTCATGAATAAAACTAAATCATAAATAATAAGTGACCACGACTACAAAACTACTTCAGCTGTCATAGTTTTGATGGCTACACCCATGATTTAGTCAAGGCTCAGAAGTTGTTTAGGATTTTGCTCTCTGCTTTGCTTGTACAAGCTCATTTTAGGCTTGTTCAGGTAAGACAAGAGGGAATCTTGACAGCGATCCCAGTTTGCCTGAACAAGCCTGATCATTTTTTTTTAAAAAAAATATTGAAATATTCCCAACCCACAATGTGAGAACTTTTGCAGTAAACAGAATTTATGACTTTAGTTTAATGTTTCTGTTGTAATCTGCTGAAATGTTATTTACAAAATAGAAATGATTCTGAAAAGAATCCTAGGAGGTAGTTTTGCATTTTCTCCTGTTCCTGAATTGGAGGGATGAATTACTGCATTAATGCTCCCTGGGACAAATGATATCTGATTTGGGCTTATTGCCTGTAGATTTTCTGCAGTCACTCAGGGCTTCCAGAGTGGATCTTCCTTTTCTTAACACCTGGAACTTCTGTCCAGTGTTGAACAGGCTACTTCCATTCTATCCAAAACCATTCCTATCAGATGCTCTGCAAATTAAAATTGTACTACTAGTGTACAGATTTTGAAATGTGTATGTATATATGCATTGCTTAAAGAGAACGAAAATCACACAGTGCTGCTTTCTTTCTACCACAGGTGACTCAAAGTGTCTGGGAGATTGGCCAGCCTTTCAAAATTTTGCTAGTAAATGGTAGTAAATTGGATACAGAAGAAACTGCCAAAGTAAGTAACTATTTTCCAGTACAAGAGATACATTGCCTGTTCATCCCAGTACATTTTGTATATTATGATCATACTTGAGTTATTATTTAATTTATGAGCATAACTATCAGATAAAAGTTGATATAACTTATCAGTGTGTTATTTGATTTTAATGTTCCATGTTACTCAGTTTACAAACTATGGACAATTCAAATTCAGTCATACATAAACATTTTTTCTGTGGTGAGTATAAAAAGAAATGAACCATCATTTCCTGTGAAACTAAAAAAATCCTCCTTTTAAAATAATTATTTTAGTGTTAAATGCCATTATATTAATGTTCAGTAGCTTAGAGATGAATTGTTCTGAACAATTTAAATAGAGTGATGCCCAAGTACAACATATAAATGTGTTCTTATACAGTATTTAATTACTACAGAGTCATATAGGGTGTATTTTATTGCATGCTTATTGATTTTTGTAACTCTGCTCAATTTGTATGAGTAGATTTACAAAGCAGTTACTTTTTAATTCACTCTTGTGCTCCTTGGTCTCTCAGTAGCTTTCAGTAGTGTTCACCATGGTATCTTTCTGAGATAGTTCTGCAGGCAAGGAATTGGGGACATCATTCCAGGGTGGTTCTCTTCCTTTCTCCAGGACTGGTTCCAGTAAGTGCTGTTTGGGTAGAGGGATGTTCTCTCGGCCCCACTTTTGTGGAATGCCTTAGGGTTCTACTCTTTCTCCCCCTAATTTCAACATCTACATGAAAGCAGTAGATGATGTGAACCCAGTTAAAGCTTTTGACTCCCAGGCCAGCAAATTAGGCTGTTGAGATTCTGTCTCAGTGTCTCTAGGCTGTCTGGGTTTGGCTAGGGAGGGACCATCTCCAGCTCATCCCATTAAGACCAAGTGGTTGTGACCTTGTAGGTCACTAAGAAGTAGGGATATTTCATTTCTGACCTTGGAGGGGGTTGCTTTTCCCAATTCAAGAGTGGTGTGCAGTCTGTGCATCTTGCTGGAATCACAGCTCCTGCTTCATTAGCACAAATGCCACAGAGAGTTCAAAGATATCTAAGAAGGATGTATTGTCTTCATCACAATCCCAACAGTGGTCATCAACAAATGCAGTCATGCTACCTAAGGTCTATAACAAGCCTGAATCCTAACTAGAAAGGATCCAGATAATCTGTTTCTTCCAGCCCCTTCTGGAGCTGTAAGCTTTTCTCAACAACCCTCCCTAAGTAGAGTTTCCCTCATCTCGTGCAGAGAAGCATTCACCACTGCCTTTACCTAATCCTAAATACTTCCCAGGGCAGTTTAATCAACTAGGAGATAAGGAGATTTAAACCACAGATAGGTGAATTCACAGTACTATTTCATCAGGGCCAACAGACTCAAACGTTTCCCAGATAACTGGACTAGATTGTGCTTCAGGTAACACTAACAGACACTGATTGGATCTTCATTTCTATTCATATGTCAATATTTAATACAGTATGTTAATTCTTCCTGTTCAAGTCTTGTACAGTTGTGCTCACAACTTACAAAGATTTGTCACCACTAAGAGGGTATATACAGGTAATCCTTGATTTACTACCATTTGTTTAGTGACCATTCAAAGTTACAGTGGAACTGAAAAAATGACATAAATATTTTTGACACTTACATTCCTGTGGTTACCTGATCAAAATTCAGTTGTTTGGCGACTGTCAGTATTTATGACAGTTGCAGTGTCCTGGGACCATGTGATCACCTTTTGCGACCTTCTGACAAGCAAAGTCAATGGATAAGTCAAATTTACTTAACATTGTAAATGTAAATGTAAATTTACATTTGTAAATGTACAAATGTAAATGTAAATCCCACGTTACTGACTGAATAACTGTGGCACAAAGGTCATACAATGGGACAAAACTCACTTAACAACTATCTTACTTAGCAATGGAAATTTTGGGATCAGTTGTGGTCAAGGACTGTCTTTATGTCTGATTAAATTCCATTTCATTAGAATCTTATTATAACTATTCTGCTTATGTTAGTGTTTTATCAAAAGTACCACACTTCATAGTTTGTTTATATATTGATAAAGAAAAAAATTATAACTTTAAAAGTATCTCAAATTCTATCAGAACTTTGTAAGTGTAATTCCATTACAATAAGTATGTGTGTGCGCGCTTGTGTGTATGTGTGTGTGAGTGTATCAGCAAGACATGAGAAGCTTTTGAAATTGTATTATTTTATGTATATATCCTGCTTTTATTATTTTTATAAATTACTCAAATGGGCAAACCTACCTAATACTGTTCCTCCTATTTAAGTATAATCTATATCGGTTCATTTCCTGGTTGTGATAATGCCAACAGAGATGGAAAGTTTATTTTAAATCATTCTTGTTCTAAAAAAATGTAAATTAACAATTGCATAAAATAAATTTGTCTCCTTACAGCAGAATTGTTTAAACTTTATTGCATACAGCATACAGTAATATCATTAAGAGCAATTGCACGAAAGCCACTTTTTCATGTTTTTTTCAAGTACATACTGGTATTTTAATAATCCTTGGTATTATTTGTGTAGTTGGTACAATATTTTAAAGTACTTTTCTATCGTGTATCTTGTAGGTTCATATCAGGGCTGGCCTCTTCCATGGCAATGAACTCCTTTGTAAACCTATTGTAAGCTCAGAAATAGCAGGGAGAAATGACCATGTTTGGAATGAACCCTTGGAATTTGACATCAATGTCTGTGACTTGCCGAGAATGGCTAGATTGTGCTTTGTGGTTTATGCTGTTATGGATAAAATGAAAAATAAAAAATCAGCCAAGGCACTGAATCCATCCAAATACCAGACCATGAGGAAAGCTGGGAAAGTGGTAATGAATGCATTTAATTTCTTCTTCACATTCCGGTTCGCAGCAGGGGATGCTACTTCATGTGTATCTGTGTGGCTGTAGATATTGCAGGTTTCTATCCCCCTCTATATATGCAAAGATATTTAAACTCCTGAAAAGCTGTTTCAAATCAGCCATTGTTTCTTGCAACCCGGTCTACCTCACAGGGTGGTTACTGTGAAGATAAAATAAAGGGAGAATCTTCCCATGTGCAGTGATGGAAGCTGTCAAAGGCAGGATATGCATGTTGACCTTGACCTAGGACCATTTATTTGGTCAGCAATGGTTCCAAGTTAGAATGATTCTGAACAAATTATAGTTATGACTGGTCCATGGAGTTCCAAGTCCTCCCAGCACCCTCGCAGTCACATTATCACAATTTGGGTGCTTAGCAACCCCTTCACACAATCAGTTGCCAAGCATCCCACAACCATGTGATCGCAACCTTTTCTTGACATTCTGCAGATTGTCAGTGGGGAAGCCATCAGGGAAGATCGCAGGTTGCTGGTAGCAGCCACTTACCTGCCCGAGGAACTGGGACTTGCAACTTCCTGCCAGCTTCCTCATTGGCTTTGGTTGTGGGTAGTCATCAGGGAGTTCCCTTGCATAACAGCCATAGTATTCAGTTAACAATGGCAAACAGGACTACAGGAATTGCTGCCACTAAGTCATGCAGTCACATTTTACGACCACATTGCTTAGTGATGGAAATTCTGGTTCCAGTTCAAGGACTACCTTGTAACCGAAATAAGAATATGGTGTTTGAAGTTTCAGGTTGTTTCAACACTTCACATTTTGTTTAGAATTCTCTAGAGCTTCCCTAATATTTTCTGTAATAAACATTAATCTTAACATTTTTATGTTTGTTTTATGCACTAAAATGTTTTTATAGTCTGCAAAGACAAAGATATTTCATCCTACAAAGATACATTATTGGGCTGATTAAATTTAAAACAAATGTTAAACTGTTCTAGCATGTTAATGGAGTATAAAATTTAACTGTAATCAACTTGAATATATTTATTAATTATTTGAATCATTCATCTTTAAGTTCACTCCAGCTAATAGTTTTATATATTTTTTTGTAAATGTTTATGTATTTATTTACACTTTGCATCTTTTTCTGTCAGGGAGTTCTCTGTTTATGCTCATTAGCTTTTTAGCCTCATAACCGTTCACAATAGGTAACATTGGGAGAATAGGGCTGGTCAATGAGTGGGAAAGATGGAGGGCAAGAGAAGAAGGGGACGACAGAGAATGAGGTGGCTGGATGGAGTCACTGAAGCAGTAGGCATGAACTTAAATGGACTCCAGAAGATGGTAGAGGACAGGAAGACCTGGAGGAACGTTGTCCATGGGGTCGCGATGGGTCGGACAACAACAATGAGTGGGAAAATAAGTTTGCTATAGTTTGTGCCTGATGTCCTTTCCCAAGATGGTTCAAGCTATATTGCTCTTGAATGTCTTCTGAGATCCTCTCACCATCAGCAACATAATTAGTAGCATTTTTTTCTATTGATTGTACCTTTGGATTTGTTTGTCTCAGTGTCACTGTACCCTTTTGGTTTTAATTTTCAAATTATTTGATTTATCTTTGCAGCATTATCCTGTGGCATGGGTCAATACTATGGTATTTGATTTTAAAGGACAGTTGAAAACTGGAGACCTTCTCTTGCACAGCTGGTCATCATTTCCTGGTGAGACTGAAGTTGCTATATGGGCTTCATAACCTCCCTTGATTTCAGAGTGGCTGATTTGCTGGGACTGCCTACAACAGCTACTCTGGAATGAAAGGCATGCAGTATGGATTACGATTAAGGCAGTATTAGAGAACAGGATGGAGATCTGTAATGTATAGTTATAAAAAAAAGAGTGTTGATAATAAAATACTGACAGGAAAGATAATGAATACCAAATAGAGACCTCTTTTCCTTAAGGTATAATCTTTTCCATCTACTTGGCTACCAGTAGTAGAAACTTTCTCTGTTAAGAGATGGATGTTTTATGGTGGCTATGTTAATACTTAACCTTTGCAAGGGAAGGGGTAGCTGCTGTGTCATTCTCAAGAAAAGATGTATCAGATGTAAAAGTTGTTGCACATGTGTACTACATTTACTGTAGTTCACATTCTGAACTACCTTTTGGAAATTAGATCTAAAGCACTACTCTGCCCTAGTAAACCCCTTAAAGCAGGCATGTCAAACTGCTGGCCTGCGGGCTGGATGTGTCATACCGAAACCGGCAATGTAGAAAAAGTCCCGATACGTTGTACGACGTCACGTGACGTCACGAGTTTGACATGCCTGTCTTAAAGGTTCCGTCCTCATTAAAATAGTTTAGAACTTGTTTCTTTGTCATCGTATTTTGTTTAAGAGTAAGATGAAGAATGGAGAAATATGTATATGTATGGAATAAATATACTACCTATGTTTATTTTAATACAGGCATACAAAACATTTTAAGGCAAATAACATTCCAATTTTGAAATATCCCATTCTGATTGTAACACAAGTGACTCAGCCTCAAAAAAAAACACTCTGTCAAATAGAGGAGTAACTATTTTGACTTTGGACCACTTACAGTAATGTCATACAGAACATTTGAACATTGGAACATTTCCAGTGAAGTCAGAATAAGATATTTTATGGTCAGAATGTTTCATCCTTGAACTGTTCTATTCACCTGTGTTCGGAATATTTACATTTCCATCTAACTTCCAATTACTTTAGAATTTCCATTAGTTTATGTGGAAATTTGTTGGGTCTCTGTTTCTTTGAAGATTGTTCAATGATTTGCTGGCCCTCATAGAAGCAACTCAGTTAAAGTAATCTACCTCTGATTATAAAGTATATTTAGCAGTGGAAACATAGTCATGAAGATCTTGAAATATGTTTCTGTATTTACAGATGTAATGCCCTTAAATTAAACAAAATGTGTAGTTAAACAAAATATGTATTATTCTGGTTATCTAGATGAACTTGAAGAAATGTTGAATCCAATGGGAACGGTACAGACTAACCCATACACTGAAAATGCAACAACTGTGCAAATCAGATTTCAAGAATATTCAAAATGTCCTATTTATTACCCCCCTTTTGATAAGGTAAGGTGTCATTTAATTTTTGCCTATGCTTTCACTTCCACACCAGCGCCCCAAAATACACAAGCCCAACATATCTCTTTGTCCAATTGTATTATTACCAGGGAATTTATCACATAGCTAAAGAACTCACAAAAAAGCTTGGACATCTCACAGAGATGAGCAAATATTCTATCAACTCCCCACTACAATGACTCCAGAAAATCAAAGACCTAATATAGAAGGTAAGATGATGGTTTCATTCGATGTCACAACATTCCTTACATCCATAGATTCAGAACTGAGGGGGGGGGGAATCCTGAGAGCAGTACTATACAACACACCCAAAATAACCAAGTACACTAAGATTAACATACCCAGAACCATAGACCTGATCAACCTCTGCCTCACTACCTATTTTCAGTACAGTTGAAATTATATATCAATAAATCACAGGAACACTCATAAGACCACCACTTTAAGGACTCATAGCAAAGTCTGCAGTACAGCGTCTAGAAATCAAAGCACTCCCATGCATACAACCAAAAGTATGAATCTGATATGTGGAAAGCTTTGTCATAATAAAAAAGAAAAGCTAAAGAAGACATAAAGCAATCTACAACATCTTCAAAGAAATAAAATTCATATGGAAAAAAGATAACAACAATGCAGGGCCCTTTATGGGTGACTTCGTTAGCAGAAGAAATGACGGCAAATTAGAAAAACAACTTTAAGGGAGAAACCACCCACACTTATTTAGTGATCCACTACCAAAGTAACAGCTCAACCTCCCATGAGCGCAAAAGCACTGCAGCAACCCAGAACACCAGAAAAAGGACACAGATCATCTAAACAATATCTTCTAACAAAAAGGGTACCTACACAACTTTATCAAAAAGTACCTGACTATTCAACCCACTACAGCACAACCACCACAAGCTATGAGAAAGATAATGATACCATACATTAAAACCACACAGCATCACGAGAACACAAACCAACTAAATTCCTCTACATCATCTTCGGTAAAACAAAAGACTCAATAGCCCAAAGAAAAGAAAAGATAGGAGTCATCTGCAACATACAGAATAAAATCTGTACCAGCCACTATGCAAGAAAGAAAGAAGAATAGCAGAGTGCACCCATGAACATCAACTAGCAGTCAGAACACATAATGAAAAATCCTTAATTTCACAGCACACCAACAGATTTAATCATAGTTTCAGCTGGGAAACTCAGCATCTTAGACCAAACTAAATCCAAAACCGACGGAATTCCTGGAAGCTTGCCACTCAAATCAGCCATCAACATGCACATAGACCACATTACACCATTCAAGAGACAATAAGAAAAGCTTTAAGAAAAGACCAAAACATCACCTAACCAGCAATCAGTACTCAAATAAACAGAAATTAACACAAGGATTAATACCAGACAATCAAGCAGTAAACAACAGCCTAATCAAAGAAATACCAAGAAGAAAACAACACCCCCATCAACTCTGACAGGGCAAGCCACTGTATGTAAACAGCAAACTCCACTCTCTTCTAGCACTGAAGATCTTATCTAACAAAATGATCTGCAAGAAAACAACCAAGCTCAGAGATAACATGGACTCAATAGTCACTTCAGTTTTAAATCTGTGAGATAGTCTTGAAAACTTAGGTTGAATATAAGTTCTTTCTGTGTATATAGGTGAGCAAAGTTTCTACCAGAAATCTTCAGCTCTTGAATGCTGCAGATATGCTACTGTGTGGCTGCAGAATCTATGTATGTTTCAATATGAGGGAATTCATATAAATCAGCTGTTAACATGTAAAATGTGGTGCAGATCATTTGAATCTTCAGTATCTTTGGACAGAAAGTATATTTTGTTCCTCCCACATGTAAGGGGATATAAACATACATTTTAAATTGTCCATAGAAGTAGCTGAAAAATTAAATAATGCTATAGGTACAACTTGGAAACTTTAAATTGACAAGTTGCATAAATTGTAGTCTAAAGCAGCAGTCCCCAATCTTTCTACCGTTGTAGCCTGGCCGGGAGTGGGGGGCATGGAGAGAGGATGCTTCTGTGTGAGTGGTCGGCATATGCACAGCTCCATTCCTATAAGCACAAATGGAACGTTGCGCACGCTCTGGATTGGATATTAGTATGGAATTTGGGCCAATTTGATGCCTATTTTCATTTTTAATTCTTTCACTCTTTCTATTACCAACTACTGCTAGAAATACTGAATTGAGAGTTTGAAATCATGAGGAATTTCAGATTACAATTATTTTTGTCACAAACCTGGCCCCAGTAGAACCTTGCATTTCACACATCTCAGGTTGAATCTTTGGCATCTCTAGATAGATCTGGGTAAAAATTCCTGGGTATAAGGTAGAGTGTTTTGCAAAGATATTGAGCTAGAAGGGCTAATGGGCAAACCCAGTATAAGCTTCCTTCTCCTTTAATTAAAAATGACTGCATGATTCCAGCTAGCATAAATCTGAAATGTTCACAAATGTGCAATTTCAAGGTCTGAATTCTTCTTTTAGTATTTAAGTTTTGTTACACAGCTGTGTTTATTGTTGGTACAGTGAATTTTCTTACAATGAAACAATGGAACCTGATTCATGTTAAGATAGGATAGTATAAAATGTAGATTTAGTATCTGAACAAGGACAGAAAGAGCAATGTAAATAACATTCATTTCCTTGCATGCACATGCCATTTATCAGGCTGCACAGAAACCAATTCTTTACTCTTTAATTCTAATATTGTTTGGCCTAGTTCAGTTGTGTATGTGCGGGCAGTAAAATTTAAATTTAAACTTAACTTTCTTAACATGAGTTACATTTTCTGCAGATACTTGAAAAAGCAGCTGAGATTGCAAGGAACAGTGATTGCTCTGGCATGGCAGTAAGTATCAAAGATGAAATAATTGCCATTCCCCATTTAAAACAGAATGTATTTATTTTATGTATTTTCTTTACCATGTGCTAAATACTAGTATTCAGAAATAATTTAGTTAAATCATGATATTCTTTCAAAATTATGTTTCTAGTAAAATACATAAAAACACAGCTCATTAGCAGCCCACTAAATATTGTGAAGTGTACCAGAAATTGTGAATATATCTGAAAATGAGAGTAAATTAATTCTTATAAGTATGAATAGTTTTATCGTGATTTTCTATATTTAGAATTATTAAACCTTTTAATAGTGTAAGATAATCAACATTTATTGTCTCAGTAGAATGTTTTGACTTAAATATTTATTCTATACTTACTGTTCTGAAAGCACTATGTTTTGATTGTTGCAGCTTTTTGGATTAATAACATTATTAGTAGACAATAGTCTATATGTGTTTTATAAGGAGTAGTCAGAAAAGAAATGATTTTAAATCAATCAAATTTGAACAAAGTACTGCACTCTAATTTCCTGATATATGAATGAGTTATTGTGTTTTGCAGGCACATTTACATTCCTTGCTCCTTTCTTCCCCTCTTATTTTTATTACCCTTAAATTTTTATTTAGCTTTTTATTATCCATAGCTTTCTAAGTCAGTTGAGCCATTGGAATTGGAATTGGCTGAGATTTGGATATCATGTTTTGAAGTTGGTTTATTTAAATAAACATAGCTTGAATACAAGATAACATGGCAAATTGTGGGTAAATAAGAGCCTAAGTCAGTGATGGCCAACCTTTTAGAGACCGAATGCTCCAAACCCGATCTGCCCCACCTCACCCGCCCCACTCCAGACCCCCTCCCTGCCCCACTTGCCCGCAGGGCCACCCAACTCCTCCACGGCCCGCCGCAGCAGATCGCCCAGGCAGCCCAGCAGCACCGTCGTGGCCACACCCTCTGCCTGCGCCCCGCAGCATCATCTGCATGTGATGGGGGCAATCTTGTCCCCGCTGCCCGGCTGCCAAGTCCTTCGCTGTGCTGCTTCGTGCGGGCTGCGCCTGGGGGCGACTCTCCTCCGGGGGGCTGCTGATGAGGGGCTGGGGCGATGGCGCGTGTGCCCACAGAGAGGGCTCTGGGTGCCCCCCTCTGGCATGCGTGCCATAGGTTCGCCACCACTGGCCTAAGTGAATGCTTCTACATTCCTTTTTACCACATTGGATAGGCACAACAGCTCAAGAGAAGACTTAGTGTACTAATCACAACTTACTACAGGTTCACAGCAGTAAGAATAAATTTAGCACAGCATTGGAAAGGAGATAAATTACCAAAGATATCAGACTGGAAATTTAAACTTGGAGAATATGCAGTAATGGCAAAATGCAGCAAAGCAAGTATAAATATCAATAAATAGCAGTGCTGGATGGGGAATTATGGGAGTTGAAGTCCACACAACTTAAAGTTGAGAAATACTGATCTAGACTACAGTTTTTAAAGGGAAAAAAAACTAAAGCATTAAAATCAAAGATAAACACACACAAAAATCAGATGTCTATAAATATTGTACATTAGTCTACATATGATAAAAGGCAAGTTAGAAACTAATGTTTATGTTTATTTTACTCTTTATTGGGTTTATTTATATTGTATGTTTGAATATTGTACTGTGGGAAAAATGATCTCTAAAATGTTTCTATTTTTAAAACAGTGCTCAAATGTAAATATCAAAAGTTCTGTTGGATGTTGACTTCATATGGTATTCTTCACTCTCCTTTAATCTGTACATTTACCTTTAATATAATGTTTTGCTTTTATCTATTTTTTGAATTTTAAATTCAAATTCACTTCAGCAGAAATATTACCCAAATGAAATAGTAAAATAGCAATACTGCCCCTTAGTGGTCTTCCTTGAGAGGTGCATATTTCATGAACTACAATTTTGGTGTTTGTGATGTATATGAAACTTGTAAAATGAATGTGATTTGATAAACAATTACACTAAAACAAGAATGTGTATATTATGACCTCATGGCATTTGCAGCAGTACAAGAACAGAAATGCTTGTTTTGATACATACATAAAATTTACAGAATATATGCTTGAACATTTATCAACATGCAACCTTCTAGGGTCGTGGTGGCAAAAAGTTCTTCATTGAGCTAAAGGAGATCATGGAAAGGGATCCCTTATCCCAGCTGTGTGAAAATGAAATCGATCTCATTTGGACATTACGATTTGACTGTCGTGAAAATTTTCCACAATCCCTGCCAAAACTGTTGCTATCTGTGAAATGGAACAAGCTTGAAGATGTTGCTCAGGTAAGATATATAGTAAGCTATGTGGAGCAATAGTAATACCAGGGACAAAGTGAGTGATTTTACTTAGGAATGCAGATTGTAATTTAAACGAGATACTGTTAATTGAAAAAATGTAGACATGCCAATGATTTTTTTACAAAGCTGACATGCTACAAAGTAAAGGCCTAACTCTAGCATCTTACTTATTTGCAGCCAGGCCTTGAGCCCTGCAAAAGTCTTCTGGTAAGGAATAGGGTACCCTGGGAAACTTATTCATCTTGTGGTAGATAGGGTTTTGTGATTTGCTGTTGCCACCCTGGCAGCCAGTCAGTGAATAGACAAGTCATAATTAACGTAATTAATTAACACCAGAGGTCCTCTTTGAGGGAGATGAGTGGTTTAGAAACATGAAATATAAGTAAAATAAATAATTGCTGTTTACTCTATGCTATCAAAATTCAAAAAGACACAATTGTTTATCCCTAAGAATGCCATCTTGATTCTGTATTTTACTTACTAGTGTTTTTATATGAGCCTATTGTTTGAGATAATGTCCAACTAAATCTATATCTTGTTTTGGTAAAATTGTTAGTTTTTTGAAAGATTACTCATACTTCTTTTTTTAAGCAAGAGTGTATTTTATAAGCAGCAGCAATCAGGCATTCTTATAGAAAGGTGTTATTACAAGAACACGTAGTGTACAAATCATTAGCCCTATTTCTGAATTCCAATGGGATCAACATATTTTCAATAGTAAACAAGGTGACAAACAAGCAATCTCAATTACTTTCTGTAAATTACTGTAAATTACTTTCTGTATAATTACCATCGCTAAATAATGCATTTATACTTTGGCTGATACAGTGACAGTTCTTATAATCTTAGCTTTACAGGAAAAGGTTCTAATTTAATTTTTATCAATTCGATTAAAAATGAAATTGTTATTGTAAGCTGTTTTATCAGTATTTTTTCATTTGTAAATTCTGTCCATTTTCTCAATTTTTGCATTCTTTTAAAATCAGGTATTTGGGGGGTGAGAGTGGGGAAGGTACATCATTGTTGCTACATAAACAATAATTTACAACATCTAGTTGTATAAGATAATGCCATAGAGAACACTAGTTGTCTGTTAATATTTTATACAAGCAAAATTGTATATGGCATCAACTTTATTACATGCAAAAATGTTTTAAATTTGTTAAAATGTGGGTAGAAGGTACAAAAAAAGCTAAAACTGGCATAGTTCATTAATTTATGAAATAAGGAGAAAGATTCCTAGATGCTGCAATTTTCCCATTATAATGAAATGTTACATTTTTTAATGTGTGTACTTTTGCTCTGAATCAATATCATTGACTGTTCTGCAGAAGTATTGTTTTTTTGGGTTTTAGTTTAAGAAAGGAAAGGAAAGCTTTGAGCCCAGATGTGATAAGTCCCCTTGTTGGCCTCTGACCAACACTCTTAGATCAGCCAGTACCCACCTGGGATGTTGATCTAGCTGGTCAGCATTTCCCTCCTTATTCAAGCCCAGAGAAAGAATGTAAACAAGAATTGGCTGTATTTTTGGAATCTTCTTGGCTCCTTCTCAGGTCATTGAGCTCTTGTTTCCTCTAAGGGTCATATCACTTAACTTTTTCTAGTTCAATAACCTCTGCCTCTAATTTTAAGTTTTTTTAAGCAGTCATAATCCTAGTGGCAACAGAACAATATTCCATATGTTGCACACATTTTTGAATGCTTGGATTCTGTTATCTGATATTGTAGAGATGAAGCCAAATATACACAATATTAAATTGCATGTTTTCTGCAACGAAGGGCTCAAGTTAGAGCTCTTCAGTGCTCTGCACGTTGAGTTCAAGTGTGAATTCAGGGCTACATCACTGCTCAAAGGATGGTGTCATTTGCACTTTTAAGATGGGGCAGCTAATTTTAATGTTAGCTTTTAATCTGTTTTTTTTATTCATATTTCCATATTTTAGCAATTATCAACTGCCTTAGCATTCAGTTGAATGGATAGGTAGGGAACCAAATAAGATACAATAGATCATAGGTTAATAATATAGAACTGTTAATTTTACAAAAATAACCAGTCCTTCTTAAATTAATTGCCAAATAGCATTTGCATATGTTTCTAGAATCTGCAAATAAACAGAACTGAGCTAATTTGTGTCCAGAGATTAAGGAGATTATATAACTATAACTGACACAAATCTTTTTAGCTTATTCTTTTAAGTATCCTGAATGTCTTCTTTAATGTCTCATTTGGATTTGATTTATATCAACAACCACTACCCCTTTGTTACTCCGCAGATCTCCCTGATTCTTCTACCCTCTGCCACAGGAGGTCTTTGTTCTGCCACAGATAGAGAAATAATGAAAAGCCTTCAAATCTCCCCTTTTACAGCATTAGAAGGAAAAGAAACAAGTGAAATTATTGACATTTTCACCAACTGGCTAGAAATAGGAATATTAAAGAGTCATATAGTTTGAACTATATTGCAAGCAGAGAAATGGAATCTTACAGTGAGGGGAAAAAAATATTTGACTCCCTGCTGATTTTGTACATTTGCCCACTGACAAAGAAATGATCAGTCTATAATTTTAATGGTAGGTTTATTTTAACAGTGAGAGACAAAATAACAAAAAAGAATCCAGAAAAATGCATTTCAAAAAAGTTATAAATTGATTTGTATTTTAATGAGTGAAACATGACTTAGTACTTGATGGCAAAACCCTTGTTGGCAATCATGGAAGTCAGACGTTTCTTGTAGTTGGCCACCAGGTTTGCACACATCTCAGGAGGGATTTTGTCCCACTCCTCTTTGCAGATCCTCTCCAAGTCATTAAGGTTTCGAGGCTGATGTTTGACAGCTTGAACCTTCAGCTCCCTCCACAGATTTTGTATGGGATTAAGGTCTGGAGACTGGCTAGGCCACTCCTTTGTTGCCTTGGCCGTGTGTTTTGGGTCATTGCCATGCTGGAATACCCATCCACAAACCATTTTCAATGCCCTGGCTGAGAGAAGGAGGTTTTCACCCAAGATTTGACGGTACATGGCCCCATCCATCGTCCCTTTGATGCAGTGAAGTTGTCCTGTCCCCTTAGCAGAAAAGCAGCCCCAAAGCATAATGTTTCCACATCCATGTTTGATAGTGGGGTTGGTGTTCTTGAGATCATAGGCAGCATTCCTCCTCCTCCAAACACAGCGAGTTGAGTTGATGTCAAAGAGCTCAATTTTGGTCTCAGCTGACCACAACACTTTCACCCGGTTCTCCTCTGAATCATTCAGATGTTCATTAGCAAACTTCAGACAGGTCTGTACATGTGCTTTCTTGAGCAGGGTGACCTTGCGGGCACTGCAGGATTTCAGTCCTTCACAGAGTAGTGTGTTACAAATTGTTTTCTTGGTGACTATGGTCTCAACTGCCTTGAGATCATTGACAAGATCCTCCCGTGTAGTTCTGGGCTGATTCCTCACCGTTCTCATGATCATTGAAACTCCTCAAGGTGAGATCTTACATGGAGCCCCAGACCGAGGGAGATTGACAGTTATTTTGTGTTTCTTCCATTTGTGAATAATCGCACCAACTGTTAACACCTTCCCACCAAGCTGCTAGGCGAGTGATAGCGAACCTTTTAGAGACCGAGTGCCCAAACTGCAACCCAAAACCCACTTATGTATCGTCAGGTGCTGGGTGGGCGTGGCCAATTGGGTGGGCATGGCTAATTGGGTGGTTGTGGCTTGCTGGTAACAGCAGACTGGGTGGGACTAAAAAGTTCAATCAATCAATTCCAACTTTGTGAGATCTTTTTTTCTCACGCGAGAAGTTGAAATTGATTGATTGATTGATTGAACCTTTTTCTTTTTTTGCACACAGTGGCAGAGGCCTAAAGCGAAAAGGTTTTATAAAACCCAGCTGAAGGCCTAGGACTGGGGCAACGGCACGCATGCCCACAAAGAGGGCTCTGTGTGCCACCTGTGGCACGCGTGCCATAGGTTCACCACCACAGTCTAGGCAATAGTCTTGTAGCCCATTCCAGCCTTGTGTAGGTCTACAGTCTTGTCCCTGACATACATGGACAGCTCTTTGGTCTTGGCCATGATGAAGAGTTTGGAATCTGATTGATTGATTGCTTCTGTGGACAGGTGTCTTTTATACAGGTAACAAACTGAGATTAGGAGCACTCCCTTTAAGAGAGTACTCCTAATCTCAGCTCATTACCTGTATAAAAGACACCTGGAAGCCATAAATCTTGCTGATTGATAGGGGATCAAATACTTATTTCAGTCATTAAAATGCAAATCAATTTATAACTTTTTTGAAATGCGATTTCTGGATTTTTTTGTTGTTGTTATTCTGTCTCTCACTGTTAAAATAAACCTACCATTACAATTATAGACTGATCATTTCTTTGTCAGTGGGCAAACATACAAAATCAGCAGGGGATCAAATACTTTTCTCTCACACTGTATGTACTACATCTCTGTTGAATATGTTTCCTTTTGTGCGTGTGAAGGGGCAATACTTATTTATTAACTGACTAAGTCTTGTTTTTTATATTTATATTCTGCCTCTCCTCCAAGAATTCAAAGCAACTCAAATGGGATTTCACTTTATTTTATCCCCCCCAAAAAACCCCATGAAGTAGATTGAACCAATTCCTTTTCTTTCTCTCTGTCCAAAGTCATTCAATGGCTAAGATGCAGAAACTTGGGTCCAGTAGTCCAACTCTATTCATGAATGAATTCTGTTCATAAATATTTTAGTTATTGAATTCTGCATATATTATGTTTATTTTCTGAACAGCTTCAGGCTCTTCTTCAGATATGGTCAAAACTGCCACCTAGAGAAGCATTAGAATTATTAGATTTCAATTATCCTGATCAATATGTAAGAGAATATGCGGTGGGCTGTTTACGACAAATGAGGTAAGTAGTATGGGTTACTTTATGCTAGTAATTGTCTCACAAGTTGTATCTCAACAAGAAAATCCTGTGACTTTTACCCTGAGTGAAATAAATTCTCTAACTCAGGAAACAATTCCAGCTGTGGGCCAGGCTAAAATCCCAGTTTACTGATGATATCAGTAAGATCAGGCTGGGTGGTCCTCCTTTGGGAAGTGGTATCTAGTCAAGAGAGGACAAGTCTCCCTTTTCTCACTGGGGCAAATGCTATAGCATTGGAAAGACACAGATGTTTTCAAAATGCCAATTTAGAAAGCATCCAACTAATGTCCTATGGAAATGAATCTTTGCAAATTTAGGATTATGTCATGTGAAACGTACAGGAATTTACACTTGAGCAGATGTGCAACAGATTTGGTATGTGTGTTTATATAATAGGTTTTCCAAGAATCTGTTTATTTGTTAAATTTTGGTTAAAGCATAGATTTATATATTCAATCAAGATTCTTTTCAGAAAAATCTTAACTATTATCAGTCTTGGATGTTGTTGGATTTTGTGGCCTTGACTTTTCTGTACAGTGCTGTATAAGATTAATAGCATTTCTTCTTTATTTCCAAGGCTAAATTGTTAACAGAATATTTTGATATCCTCAAAATGTAAACAAGGCGTTTTTTTCTATAAAACTTGTCTAAGTTTGATATAGTATATAGTAATTCCAGAGGATTGTTTCTACTGAGCATTTGGCATATTATAAATTATTTCATTACTTTTTCTGTTTTGCGTGTGCAGATATCATTCAGGAGAGCATTTGCATTCAGCATGTTATACAGAATGTCAATTTTTGCAGGCATCTTCCTTGCTAAGCAATATATGAAACAGAAAAAATGTTTAAATAATCTCAGTTGACAAGAGTAATAAGTGCTGAAGGCAGAAAAGCCATAGTTACTAGTACCCTCTCTAATGTTGTGGCATTATATAGTGTACTAATCACATCGTTATTGTGCTCTAGAGGGTGTCTTGAGGAGAATGTCGGCAGCCATACTGGATGACTGAGTTTAGTGATCTTTTACTTCAGTGCATATAGTAATTCTTTTTACATATGAATGGACAAAATATATTTTCTCTGTTGATATGAAGTTTATAATTTCCATTTCAAATTAAAATCTTTATTTGTAATTTCATTTGAAATTAAAACAGAACCATTATTTTCTTACCTCTAATCAGCAAGAAAGTTGGAAGGTGGAATCTTTGAACTTTCCTATTGATCTTTCAGCCAAAATTCATGTAACTAATGCTAAAGAGATAAAGATGTAGATAGCCTATGACACTTAAGGAAATTGACAGTATCTTTAGGGATGAGCCCAGACACCTGTAAATTATAACCTTTTCCTTATGCATCCAGGCAGGGCACAAAGATATGAGCTCAGTAGATGGTGTGGGCATCTTTGACAGAGGGGTTCCGTTGCCTGCCTTGAAGGAGATGATAGTGTATCTCCTCCTCAAAAAGCAATCCTTTGGTCTGAACATCTCAGAAAATTATCAGCAAGTCTCCAACTTGCCATTTCTTGGTAAGATTGTTAATAAGGTGATTAGTTTTCAACTACAGAGGATCTTGGATGAGACAGATTATCTTTTTAATGGAATCAGGCCAGAGCATGGGGCAAAAATTGGTTGTTCTTGTGAATGATATGCAGCAGAATTGTTTTACCAGATCTCTTTGTTAGTCCTGTTATCCCTTTGTAAGGCTCTGAAGACCTGGCTGTTCTCCAGGCTTTTGGGTTAAGCAATTAGGTAAGCTCTGTTGGTGGTGTGGTTTTGTTTTAGTGGTTATTGTTTAACTGAGGCATCATGAATTTATACTATTATGATGGTTTTAATTTTTGTGAACTTCCCAAAATCACTGCTGTAAAGTGTTTAAATAAATATATTTGCATGGTATTCTTTTGGACCCCCTACAAAGACTGGAGATTGGAGGTATTCTTTTGTACCCCTCCCCCCACGTTACATAAATAGAAGGCTACTAATAGATTCTTCCAGGAGGTTTGCATTGGACAGATCAAAACTGAATGGAGCAGATAATCCTGGAGACACCTCGGTGTTGAAATCAGTATATTGAATTGTACACACAATAGGAAGTCACTGCAGAGTCGAGTCACAGGTGTTCGTGTTGAGCATGGCACTGCATTCTAAACTAATTAAAGCCATTTCACGTGGAACACATTGCAGTAGTTCAGTCAGTGAAGTTACATGATAAGGGCATGAATAACTGTTGCAAGACCCTCCTTTTTTTTAGATTTGAGTACTGCTAGAGCAGGGGTGTCAAACTGCCGGCCCATGGGCTGGACGCGTCACCGGGAAACCGTGCCCACCCTATTACCGGCAATGGGGAAAAAGCTCCGATACGTTACGTGGCGCTGCGAGTTTGACATGTCTGAGCTAGAGGATCAACTGAAAAACTCCTAGGTTTTATAGCCTTCTGGCAACAGCCGTAGACCCACAAGGACAGAATACAAAATACAGAATAGTAGAGTTAGAAGGGACATTGGAGGTCTTCTGTCCAACCCCCCTGTCTTGAGTAGGAAACGCTATACCAGGAGTGTCCAACCTTGGCACTTTGTTCCTTTGGGGCAACGCCACCCTCATAAGAGACCCAGCTGAAGAAAATATTGGGGACACTTTCCACACCCATTCAGGGAGAAAAGTTCTGTTTGAGTGGCCTACCCCCAGGTACCTGATTGACTCGATGGAATTTTAGAGGGGTTATTTCTGATGCTCTGGTGCACAGTTCAGCTGAGAGCCTGGTTGCAGTTTGGAATGAACATGTTCCTGTGTGGATTCTGTGTTCATGGATCCTGTAGAATCCAAGAGATGAAACCATGTAAGCTGTGGTGGGATTCAGATATGTAAACAACTGGTTCTCTGTGTGGATGCCACTTCCAGACGTCTATTCTGGGCCTGGGCAACAAAAAATTAACTACTGATTCTGCCAAAGTGGTGCAAACTGGCTGAATCCCACCACTGCATGTAAGAGACATCTAATGACTTAACCCTAACCAGAAGGATTGGCTGTAGGTTTTGTTGTCCCCTGGATCTGTAGAGTAGCACTTCCCCAATCAGAGTTCGTAATACGGGGATCTTCTTGAATTTGCATCAGCTATGCTCAGTAAGGAGATAATAACTGGCTAAGGAGCCAGTTATATATATGCAGATCCATCTTATATATCATGTATCTTGGACTGGGAGGTCCTGCCCATGGTCACTCAGCTTTTGAAAAAGGAGATTAGGGAGGAGTTGTATTCAATCGCTTCAGCCTGACCTTTTACCATTCTTTTCATTATTTCATGTTTCTCCTGCTTTATTTCATCTTCTACCATATACTTTAAAGATTGCCCTTCTACAACATTTCCCATCTATTCTACCTAGACAATTATGCAGTCCTTGCTGAGGAATCCCCTCTATCAGAAGATGTACAGCAGCATAAGAGAACCCAACAGCAACCATTTTCTGTAGTAGGCCACCTCCTCTAGTATAGTTGCCCTCTGAAGCATGAATGGCTCTCACAACCATGGCATTAGGAAAATTGACAAAAACATGCCCCTTTTTGACCTGTCTTTTGACCACTTCTTAATTTTCAAAATGTTTAGTTTTGTGTTTTGTTCTTAATTTAAGTTTTCAATTTTTATCTTATTTTAACATTTAATTTTTAAAAAGGTACCTATATTCTTTTGGTTTTAGGCAGCTGAATACATCTTACAAATCAGTAAATATATAAATACATACTGTTTTATTATTGGTTTTAATTTAGTTTATTATATTCTGTATTGGGAACATTTTATAGAAGACAATGTAGAAATGGTATAAAATTGAGAATGCATTTATCCAGAATTCTATTAGTTTATCTACTTTTTTAAACTTATTTTTAGTGATGAAGAACTTGCTCAGTATCTCCTGCAGCTTGTGCAAGTCCTGAAATATGAAGCTTTTCTTGACTGTGCCCTCTCCAGATTCCTATTAGAGAAAGCCCTGGCAAACAGAAGGATAGGACAAATGTTGTTTTGGTATTTGAGGTAAGACTTAGAAGACTTGTTATACAAAACACCTGTAGCAAATAAGTATGGAGGGCAGTTTCTGTTCATTCCGAGTGTTATATTTCATTATTCTGTTTTATATCATATGTGTATAATTTATGTTTTCAATATCCAATTAAATTGAATTGGTTAAAAGTAGATGACAATTAAAAAATGATTTCATTGTGATTTCTTTTCAAACAGAGAAAATGGTTTATTTTTAGTAAACCAGTAATACATCTATGGTAAATAAGTGAATTCCAAATAGATATACAGTATACAATTCTTGAATACAAGCATATAAATAAGAATCAATAAAATGCATGTAAACATAAATGCATAAACATAGTCAGCTGGATAAACCAACTACAATTGAATGATCAACCAAACTTGGGAAGAAATAGCTAAGAGTTGCTTAAAGGAAGATTTCTGTATTCTGTGAAGCACTTTTTTGTGACATTGATCTCATAACAACTGGAGACAAAGGGAGTGAAAGTGCTTGACCACAAATGATAACAATTCTTGCTGAGTGTCAGCATAGAGCAGGTAGTACAGTATGATCCAGTGTTTCAATACGATCTCGTTTGAATAGAGACGCTGTAGGACTGTTAACCTAGATGTCTAGCATGCTGGATAAATAGAGCAAATCAAAAACATGTTTCTAGGCAAAATTGATAAATCTATTTGTATCTTTGTGTCCTTGGCATATTGCCTAAGGTTGGTGAACGTGCATTCATAGCCCATCTGGGTAATTGTGGCTCATGAAAATTGAAGTGGATAGCCAAGATTAGCGAAGACAGAATGGCTGGAAGAAAAACTAGCTTAAGTCAGTAAGAAAATGTATAAATCCAAGTATATATTTCAATTTTTAAGTAACTGGCTTCACGGTGCAGCATTGCATTAGGAATATAGTAGGAAAATTGGAAAATGGAACTTTAAAATTGGCTTTGTATCAAGGGGAAGGGAATGACTGTTAGATACTCAACTAAACTCGAAAAAGGAGTTGAATATGAATCTCAGCCAAGAAGAGTTTAGACACTGCAGGTACAAACAGAGCTCTTTTGGAGCTTATCAAACTAATTTTACTCTTTTCATATCTTACATCCCATAATGAATTCATCAAGGGAGTTTATAAAGCTTGTGAGAGATGGTGCCCATGAAGGGGAATCTGCTGTGACAGTGAGAATAGTAAGGGTTTAGTCTGCAAGTATCTTGCATTATATATAAGATTGCATAAATGTTATTTTGATCATAATCAAGTTCTATCTGTATGGGTTTTCCATATATTTATTTTTTTTCCCAAGTCTATGTTTAGAAGCAGAACCACATCGTTTCTTTACGCAGTTTCTTTATAATTTATCAAGCATTTCATTAAAGATATTATATATCTTCCTTGTCCCTTTTAAAGTTGACTCAGTTCTGTTCTTCAAAAGTAGCAAGGTAACTTGGGAAAAGCTTTGCTTACTTCTTGGAATTAGGTGAACTTTTTATTTACTACTTGAAGTGAGGACCAGTCTTGGATTTATTTATCTTATACATTTGTGATAGAATGTATCAGAGGATTCTTTGTTCCTCATAAAAAACACAATCATACAAGATTGTTTTACATCCTAAGGCACGGGTATCAAACTCGCCGCATTACATGACATGTCGTGACGTATTGTGACTTTTTTTGCATTGCTGGAGCTGGGATGGGTGCGGCCTCTGTATGATGCAACTGGCCCGCGGGCCGGCAGTTTGACACCCCTGTCCTAAGGCCTTATTCATTAATCTTTAGATCCATGTTTTTGTCTCCATTGAATCAGCATCTGAAAAACCATTGATCCAGCTGAAGGATCCTCCAGATTGTTCTTCAAATATTCCTGCCCACAATTAATGAGTCAAAACAGCAATAATCAGGCTTTTAAACTGCAGCAAATTGGTGCCTTCAAAATGCCTTCTTCTCCATTACCTTTTGATTTCTAAAGCTGCCGTTTCAAAAGTCATGTTTCCACTCCTTTTGATACTTCCATAGTTTGGAGCTCTGAAGTTATGTTGGACTTTCACTCCTGTAATCAGCCATGTGTAGTGAGAAGCCCAATTCATAAAATGCTTATCATTTGAAAAGCTGCTGTAATCAATAGGTTCAGACCTCTCTTGAAATGGAATACTCAAGAAGAGGTTCTTCTAATGGCCGTCTTCTGATTTTGGCAGAGCTCTCCTCAAGCTGACCTTCTGTTTAACCTTTAAGAACATCAGAAACTTGCACATAAGACCGAATTTCTTTTCTCACATTGTTTCCTGAATTTTGCAACAAGAAATTTTGACTCTCCTCTGTGCATGTTCCTTTTTAGAAGATGGGAAATTTAAAAGACAGAGGATTTAACTTGGGGGATTAGATTGATTTCTGCTGCAAAAAGATTGAGTATTGTATTGTGCAAGTATATACTTTCCATGGCTTGGCATCTGTTTATTTGTAGAGCAATGACAACATAATAGGGGTTTTAAGGGCTGCACATTTAACCATCTACCTTCTGCATATATATTATAAATATGACTTTAAAATACATGGTTATACATTTATACATATGTGTCTTGTAGATCAGAAATGCATATATCTACAGTCTCTTTGCAGTTTGGTGTGATATTGGAAGCTTATTGTCGTGGAAGCATCACTCATATGAAAGTTCTTTCCAAACAGGTACTATTTATTTTAAATCCTTCCCCTGAGTTTATTTGCATGAAGACAACATGGTGTAAGATGCTTTTATAGGCCAGGCCCTTTTGAAAAGGAACCTAACAAAGCCACAGTAGTCTTATTACCGACAGTAGAAATAACCAGTAATTGTTGCTTAACCAGTTGTGAAATGCTGTTCACAATATTCATTGGGAAACTGGCAAAATAATACTTTTAGAGGTGTTTTTTTTTTCAATTTCAAATATCTATTCCAGGTTGAAGCACTGAATAAGATGAAGACTTTGAATAGCTTAATCAAGCTGAATGCCATGAAGCAAAGTAAAGCCAAAGGGAAGGATGCAATGCACACCTGTTTAAAACAAAGAGCATACAGAGAGGCCCTTTCCCATCTCCAGTCCCCTCTGAATCCATCTGTTTTACTTTCAGAACTTTGGTAAGATGACCTGCTTTCATTCATCCATATACACTGTACTATAAGTGGTAGTATAAAAAAACAGAAGACTCCAATTCTTTAAGTTCTCTGCTTTTTATTGCTCTGTAGACATGACCATGCATAAGGCAGCATTTCTACGTGTGGCTGACATTCTTTTTCTCCCTCTTAGCCATGTAAGCAAATCTCTGTTATCCTAAGGTTAAGATGTCAGTTCTTGGAGTGAAGATTGGATTAATCTTTAAACTGTTAAATGTTTAGCATTTCCAATAATAATGGCTTAAGTTAAGAATTTTATCACTAATTGTGTTATCAAAATATGCACAATAATAGCTTATGTGACAACTTTTTAAACACAAAACCCAGTAAACTTTGGGAGAAAGAAGAGAGATTTTCAAAGTAAATATGCATCTCTAGTTCAGGTGTTGTATTAGTGGCCACTAGATAGGGATCCAAGAATTATTTAAGTAATGTGCCAATTTGCAAGTGTTAACTGATATTGAAGCAACAAAATGAAAGTTTTGAAAAGCATTTGACCAGTTTCTAAAATTCCATTATGGAATAATCTTCTATCAGACTTATTCCTTCCCAATACATTTTTGTGGCTCATTAATCTTTTAACTGAACTCACCAAAAATGTTATTACCTTTGTTCTAGTATAGAGAAATGTAAATATATGGACTCAAAAATGAAGCCTTTATGGATAGTATACAGTAACAAAGCGTTCCCACCACTGAACCACCCTTAGTAAAAATTTTTACCTCTACCATTCATGTGTCTTTTAAAGTAAAAGACAACAACCGTAAAATTACAATCTAAATAATGGTATCATAAGACTGCGACTTCCACACCACCTTATAACGGTAATAAAGTCAGTTAAATATAACTTTAAGTCAGACTCTTTATAAAAAAGTGTTTAGATTTATTGCTTTATAGATGTTTGAAAAGTTTCTATGTACACGTAGTCCTCAATTTATGACCACAATTGAGCCCAAAATATCTGTTGTTGAGAGAGACAGTTGTTAAGTGAATTTTGCCCATTTTACAATCTTTCTTCCACATTTATTAAATGAATCACTGTGGTTGTTAAGTTAGTAACACGGCTATTAAGTGAATATGGCTTTCCCATTGACTTTGCTTGCCAGAAGGTTGCAAAATGATCAGATGATTCTTGGATACTGCAACCGTCATAAATATGATCTGTTGTTAAGCGTCTGGATTTTAATTATGGGACCATGGGGATCCTACAAGTCGTGAGTGTGCAAAATGGTCATAAGCAACCTACAACCAGCCTACAAACCCCTCAGAATCTAAATCAACTATACAGCCAACCAGAGATCGCACCAACCCTCAACCAACCCACGCAGGCCCCCACCACCAGCAGTTCACTTCCCAATGACGCTGACCTGATGTAACCTCCCCATTACAAGACCCATCACAAGACTCACTGATGACTCACACCTGACCCATCACAAGACCTCACTTGACACACCCACACCTGAAGCCCTTCTAAACAGAAGAACACTGACATTGACATCCCCTAAACTCCGCTGAAGATGTTACCTAGCCTGGTAGTGAAACGTTCAGAAACCAATCCACAAGCTCAGAGAAGGAATCTTCTACATTCAAGCTAAAGATACTCGCCACTGTTACATAAGTCACTTTTTTCAGTGCAGTTGTAACTTTGAATGGTCACTATACAAACTGTTATAAGTCAAAGACTATCTAATATTGCACATTTTTCAATTATTTTATACAATCTTATCTATCAATTTTTGTTACAGATCTACGACAAGACATGTTGACTCTTCAGATGTTACGTTTAATGGATTTACTTTGGAAAGAAGCTGGGCTAGACTTTCGGTAAGAGGGCTTTTAGTTAGTGGATTTTCTTCTAGTGTTGTTTAGATTGTTACTGTTACTATTATCTTTAAATAGTATTTATTTGAGGACATACAAAATGATTCAAAGTTATCTGCACAACTTCAGTTAATTTCTAAAAAATACTTGCTTATACTTGGAATAGAAGCATATATTATCATTTTTAAAGAACAAATCCTATGTAAGTGTGCTAGTTTAATTTGATAAATAAGGATTTTCAACAATACCAAAAATGTTGCATCCTCGATTATTTGCTGCCCTATAAAGCAGGGGTCCTCAACCTTGGCAACTTTAAGACCTGTGGACTTCAAAGCTGGCTGAGGAATTCTGGGAGTTGAAGTCCACAGGTCTTAAAGTTGCCAAGGTTGGAGACCTCTGCTATAGAGGATAATAAAAAGACGCCATTAACCAAGATACTTTAGTTTTTAATAAAATGTCAGCTACAAGGATATTTCATTATCTACCATAGTATACTGTTCTCTTTTTTAGCCCAGCATGTATTCTTGAGCTATTTATTTATTTATTTTCCAGTCTAAGGGTTGGACTAGAAGACTTCCAAAGTCACTTCTAACTCTGTGTTTCTGTTTTTTATTTTATTTTTTATTTTTGCTATTACTTGAAAACTACCTAAAGGTCCCCCAGCTTTAATTTGCAACATGCAAGAATATTGATATTCTTGATAAATTTGATATTAAAATATTTTAAATGTAAGAATTTCAGTTTATTTTCCTAATTGGATATGTACATTATTTTTTTCATTATAGAATTAAATAGAAAAATCTCTGATTTTCTCCATAGAACCAGTCCCTGGTGCCCCCAAAAGATTGAGACCCGCTAGACTAGAAAACCTCCAAAATCCCTTCCAGCTCTATTCTGATTGATTGTCTCTCATTTATGTTGGCGAAGGCCAGATTTAAATGCCTATAGTCAAATTTAAGCAAATCTGTTGAAATGAACTGTTAATACTATAATAATAATAATAATAATAATAATAATAATAATAATAATAATAATAATAATAATAATAATAATAATAATGATGATGATGATGAAACATGAGATACCTAATATTGCACATGGATTTCCTGAAAGAATTCGTTACTGTCTCCCACCTTATTATTAAATCCCAGAAATGTGGAAGGTCGTGTGTATAAATAGCAATTCCAGTCTCCCTCTACAACTTTTCAAATCCTTGCTTAAAATAAAGTCATTTTTCTATGAGCATCATACTAACTCCTGTTGGAATACCAAAAATGGCAACAGAATAATTGATATTTTGTGATGCCATTTTGGTGGTGGGAATATGATGAAGTTCATTATAGCTCAGTTTCCAAGTTGCCAGTCAGTAAATAAATAAATAAGACTGAATTAATTAACCATTAGCAAGGAAAAAGAATAAAAGGCCTATTTATTGATGCCTTTACTAGTGATATAAAAATGGTACTAATTGCATTATTCATATATCCTTCAGCATGACCATACTGACTCATGCTCGTGTTGTTACCCAGTTTGATTTCTAAATGCTACTCTCTAAGGAACTCCTGTGCTTTCCCTGCAGCCTGTGTTTTTCTACTTGGACCCCTTACTCTCTCTCAGCCCAACCCAGCTTTCACTGGGTAGTTGTGAAGAAAATAGGAGGAGGTATTAGGGATGTTCACCACCTTGAGGTTCATATATAAGAAAGGCAGAATTAACAACAGCAGTAACAACTTCATAAGATTATATTTTTTCCTTTGTTAATGTATTTACTTAGTCCTTGTTTAAATGGGCAGTTGCGCAACACTTGAAACGCTAATTTGCCTTTTCTCAACAGTAGATGTAGAAGAAACAGAAAATCATTTTTTTTAATAATAGATATTATATTCCTAACACACCAGATGGTAATCTGGAGCGCATCTCTTAAATATTTTTAGTTTAACAAACAGAATTTACTTCAGGCATATGGTAATCACTCACACAGATAAGAACAATATATTTCAACAAGTGACCCAGCAAAGAAATAAGTTATTCGTGAGAAAATGTTCTACAATTATGCCTCTGATAGCAGAATAAATTAAATACAAAAGATTCATTTAGGAACTATATTACTCAGAGAAAACGTGGTTATGTGTTCAGAAGTCAGTTACTGATTTACCATCATTTTGAAAACAAAAAAAAAATATCCTCCCTGATTTTATACAGTAAATAAGCAGTGTAATTTTTACCAATCTCTTAGGAAGTGTTGGGTCAGAGTGGGGAAAAAGGATTAAAATGAATTGTAGCAGAAGACTTTATGCATGCTTTTAAATACATTTTTGACAGTGCTAAAAGCTACAAAGGAAATTTAAGCCAATATTGATGTAATTAAATTGCAGAATGGATGAGAACTTAAAAGATCTTAACAGCTAAGTTCATGCTGTAAATTTCCTCAGTGTTTTCTTTAAAATCCTCAAATAAGAATTTTCACTTATTTTTAAAAAAATTCTCATTAATTGTCACTTTGAATTCAATTCCAATTTCCATAGAATAGAGGCGGACAGCACAGCATGCATGTTCATCAGAATACTCAGCAGACTCTCAATCTTCAAGAAGAACTTTAAATATATGTATTTAGTTAAACATTCTTGAAAGTGCTCAGAATTTGATGTTCTTATGCAAGATCTTGTATTAGAAGATTTCCTGATTTTGGAAATCTGATATGGCAATTTCTGCTGAAATCTTATGAGATTTCTGTTGGAGAGGACAGAAAGTTGCCAATCCTTGCCATAGATAAGCAGAATATGGCGTGATTAAAAATGTGATAGTTTATGTTAGAAAAAAAGAATATGCCAAGAATCTTGTCTAGGAATCTATAAGAAGTACATGTTTGGCTACTCCACTCAGACAAATAAGATCCAGAACCTATACTTGTTAGGATCAACAACAAAAAAACATCACTAAAGGGTACATAAATGAGTTTTCTAGAACTTTTCATCAACCTAGGTGGATGGTGGATTGAAAAGAACCAGAAAAAATAAAAATGTGGGCCAAATATTTATTTTATTTTATTTTTTTATTTATTTTTATTTTTTAAACCAACAAAACAAAACATAACACACATACACACACAGTATATACTCCTCCCTTTTTTTAACAGCGATTTCGTAACAGTAATCTTCTATTATTTACATTTCCCCCCTTATTCTTCTTTAGAATATTTGTCCTTGTTGCCCCATTGTTTCTTATTTGCATTTTTCTTCCTTCATACTATATACTTCATACTAAGAATAATACATATTATTATTACTATACATTATTATACACACATTTTCCACTTTTGACCTTTCCACATTTATTCTCCTCTATTGTTTCTAGTCTCCAACCAGTCATACCACTTGTTCCATATTAGATAGTACTCTGTGTCTTCCTTTTCTTTTATCTCTTTTGTTAATTTGTCCATCTCAGCACAGTCCAGGATTTTTCTTATCACTTTTTCCTCTGATGGTAAATTCTCATTTTTCCAGAACTGTGCGTATGCTATTCTTGCTGCCATTGTTATATGTAGAATTAAATACCGTATTTCTTTACTATATTTTCTGTTTAAAATACCCAGCAAAAAGATCTCTGGTTTCCAGTCTACGGGTTGGTCTATTATTTCTTCGATCCATCTTCTTATTTTAGTCCAGTATTTTTTCGCAACTGGGCATGTTCACCATAAATGATAATATGTTCCATGTACTTTTTTACATTTCCAACATGTTGGCGAATTGTTCTGGAACATCTTGGCAAGCTTTGCTGGTGGAAGATGCCATCTGTAAAACATCTTCAACTGGTTTTCCTTGAATGCCGCTGACATAGTCAATTTTATGTTTATTTCCCATATTTTTTCCCATTTCTCCAATTCTATATNAGTCTGTAGCAATGCATTCCTAACTATGTGTCTTTGAAAGTATCTGTGTATTTTATATTTTTCGTCCCATAGGAAAGCATGCCACCCTGCTTGCAAGTCATGTCCTTCTATTGTTAAAACTCTAGTATTTTTCAAATCCATCCAATCTTTTAGCCAAGTTAAGCTCGATGCTTGGTAATATATTTCCCACTCTGGTAACGCCAATCCCCCTTTATCTTTCATATCTTGCAAGAGTTTTAATTTAATCCTGGGTTTTTTCTTTTGCCATATAAATTTGTGGGCCAAATATTTAATTGCTAACTGCAAATGATCAGACCTCTACGTAAATGTATTTTTCTGGAAACCTCATGCATTTTTCCTTTTTTAAAAATTGCATTTGGCCAACATTCAATTGTAGTACTTTGAAATAAGGGAGATAGCACCATCTGTTGTTCAAGTACTAGAAATTCAGAACAATGCTTTCCTTTTCTTTTTCTTTTTCTTTATTAAATACTGATTTTGGACAACATATTGATTTAAACTCTGTTTGAAGAAGATAAAAGGAGATAAAAATAATTTAAATAAATAAAAATATTCTGACTTAATTATAAACTCATATTTTTTCCAGACTGTTGCCTTATGGCTGTTTAGCAACTGGAGATTATTCTGGTTTAATTGAGGTGGTTTCAGCCGCTGAAACAATTGCAGACATTCAACTCAACAGTAGTAATGTTGCTGCAGCTGCTGCATTCAACAAAGATGCTCTGTTAAATTGGCTTAAAGAATACAATACTGGGTATGTAGAAAATTCTTAATTACTTTATTCCTGTTTTTTTTAGCATCCAGTCAGTTTTTTGATCAGATTAGTGACATTTGAGAAAGTCACTAATAAAGGAGTTGTGACAAACTAATTGGTCTTCAGTGGTGCCTCTGCCTAGGGACTTAAACAACAAATCTCTTGTAATTTTGCAATCACTCTTGCTACCTTTCCATTTGTGTAGGGGAACAGAATGTTGTTAAAGAGTCTTACTGTCAGGTATTCACGCAGGTTTCACAAATACATTAAAACATTGCACGATATTCCATAAGCAAATACATCTATATTTTCATGTAATACCTTCTACACCTGCAGAATGTGTGTGTGTGTGTGTGTGTGTGTGTGAAAGAGGGGGGGGTGTAATTTGTAGTGTGAAACAATTCTAGCAGCTGTTACCATGTACAAGGCCAATACTTTATAAAAATTACTAAATACTTAGTGATATTTAATTTAAAAAATAGGCTGGAAGGAAAGGTTCATACTGTTATAAATCATCTTCCAGAATTGTTTGCAACATTGCTGCCATGTATGAAAGAAAAATCCATCTTGATTATTGCATTTTCAACTATGGTTTTAGTGAAAGAATTTGCTACAACCATATCATTTTTAACATTCTCACCACACTTATGATTTCCTATAATATTAGATTTTTTTTTAATATTAGCATTTTTAAATGTTAATGTTCCTTACAATTGCATTCTTTGATATACATGTAATACTTGCTTAATTTCGATTTATTCAGTGACCATTCAAAATTACAACAGCACTGAATGAAGGGACTTACAGCTGTTCCTCATAGTTCTGGTCATGGCCACTTCCCTCGCAGTCACCTGAACAAAATTTATGGCCATCTTTTGATTGTCCACCTACCCGCTGCAACCAATTGCTCCCTCTATCTGGCCTTCCCTGCCATCGCACTATGAACCATTTCTGCACCACCCAGAAACATCTTTTGCAGCTTGAGCCTTCTCTCGTGTGTTCAGTGAGGGCTTTCATGATAAGATGGCAGGATGCAAAAGAAGGCCCCTGCTGCACCAACACATGCTATTTTTTTATGTGTGAACTTCATTGCAGCACTCTACAGTGTTCTTGCAGAAAAGCAGATCTGTAGGCAGTTCAGATGATACAAGTTTTAGGGCGTAAAAATACACATTTTCTTGCTAGCAGCTTACAGTGTAGAGTCATACAATCGTTGTTGTATCAAATAACAATAAAGAAAATAGTCCTTAAATCACTTCAATGATAGTTGCATGATGTGAGGATGTAATTAATGAGGAATTGGTGGGAAGTAATTCCAAAAGTTCCTTCTGCATTTGCCATTTCATTTTGCAAGATGTTTCCTTAATAATGCTCTTGGAATTATTTTGGTAAATAAACTAAATGAGATTCAGCTCTGTAATTTAAGCAGCTCTTTAAAAAATATAGTATAATTTTTTAAATGTCTGGTTCAAGTCTATTTATAAACACTATTATCTTTCTAATTCAGAGAAGATTTGGATCAAGCCATTGAGGCATTCACTTTGTCTTGTGCTGGCTACTGTGTAGCTACTTATGTCCTGGGCATTGGAGACAGACACAGTGACAATATCATGGTTAGGAAGAATGGTCAGGTAAGAGTCAATATATTAATGGGGAAATGTTTGTTTGGAATATCCCAGTAGAGACATTCACTCCCAGCTCAGAATGGTGATTCCTTTGCCCCTCACTGCCATGTGGCTTTCCAGCATGTAACGGTTCTAATAGTGATTTTGTTGGGGAAAAGTTTTTTCACAGCATGCTGTTACCTTCATCATTCTCATAAAATGTATATCATTCTAAAAATATTAAAACCTTTCTTATGTAACATTTTCTAACAAACTTAACATTTCTGCATAATAGGAAAATGAAGTGATAACTTTAAAAAAAATTAAATAGGCTTTTGAGTATGTTTGTGCCTTAGGAGCATAGAACTTCCTTTGCTTTGCAAATCTCCTTTGATATGTGACAATAGCTTCCACCTTGGGTATGTGTTAAGTATTGTGTATTGACCTAATAAAAGAGTCATTGCAGTGGAGTGAGACCTACCCTTTTCTGCTCAGGCCATTTTTCTCCTCTTGCCTTCCTTGCACTAGATGCAGTTGTCTTCCTGATGCAGCAATTTTCTCTTTGTGAGTAAACTGCTAGCATGTGTTTGGATTTTTTCCCCATCTTACTTGGCAAATATTAAATTGTTGTTTAATTCAAGATTTAACTCAAAATTGTTAGTGGGATTATCTTTTTTCAGGCAGTTATAAAGTAGCAAGCAAACCTTTGCCAAACATATATCTGAGAATACCTGCCTAAATATAGATCCTTTCCTGGGTGAATATTTCTAACTTCCATATGGACATTAAGAACTGAAGATTAAATATCTCACTAGACCAGAAACTCACCTTGTTCCTAATTCTCTTTTTCCTTTCCATCAACTGACCCAATAGCCACTGCATTTTCTCAAGTCAGACTTCCTCTCCCTGCCAAGGAGAAGGAATTTAATCATTTAGGTGGTTTAATTAAAAAGATATAAATTATTAGTTGAAAACTTGCAATTATTCATCATAATTGAAGAGATGCAGTTGTATTTCATTGCAGAAGAATTTAAAAATAAGATGATAGTGTTTTGTTATGAATAATATGAATATTTTCCCAGATATAATGTTGTTCTGTTTTCCAGCTGTTTCATATAGATTTTGGTCATATTCTTGGAAACTTCAAATCCAAATTTGGAATTAAAAGAGAACGAGTCCCTTTCATCCTTACATATGATTTTATTCATGTCATCCAGCAGGGAAAAACTGGAAACACTGAAAAATTTGGCCGGTAAGTACTAAACCTATTAGAATAATTTAGTTCTGGTTTAGTCTTAGATCCCTATGTGACAGAATCAAATTGACGCTATACTAATTTTTAGATACCTGTCCAGTGAGTGGGAAATGGGAGATTAAGCAGGGTTAGACCTGGTTAGTATATAGGAAACCTCCACACTGTAGGATAGGAGTGGAAAATCTAGGAAGGCAATAAAAAAACTCTTGTGGACAAAAAAAACCCAACAGCCTGTAAAAGGACATATTCAGGTCATCATAAACCGTCAAGCTTAACTTGGGAAAGTAGATTTTACATAATGTCTAGCTTCATATATGAAAGAAAACAAATAATATGATAGACATTATAGGAAAAGTAGGCATTTGTAGGCATTCTTCTGTACATAGTTCTATTTTGCTTGTTCTCATTCGTCTAATATATCAGATTATCAGAATTTGAACTACTATTGAATTTTAAGAGAATTCTTGGAGAGTGTGTCTGTCTATATATCTGTATGTGTATGGACACGTGCATACATGCAATCTATTGTTTTCCCATATAAAATCTTTTTCGCTGATCACAAAGCCATATATTTGAATACTTTTGAAATAAATAAAGTCTCCTTTTTTAAAAAAACAAGGAAAATGGTTCTCTTTTTTTACTTATTAGAAAACCTGCTGAAGTATTCCCATGAATACTTAAGAACATAAATAAAAGTTGTTTTTGGAACTCAGTGTTAAATGTAATAGATAAATTTGAGAACCACTTTTTAAAACAATGTCCAGTTGTTTCAGTTGGGGGAATAATGCCTTTAAATTTATACAGAATAATCAATAGTGGTAATACTAGAAAACATTGTTCCTTCTCTTGGAGAATAGTTTAGAAAAAACTGAATAACTGATATCCAGGGTTGCATGAATTCATTCCTGACATCAGACACTGATGTAATCATATTTCTGATCCTGAGAATTTTTATCTATGGTTTACTCGCTTATTCCATGTCTATATGAATATTTGTCACTCTAATTTGGATTATAATACACAACTTCATTCTGTCAAATAACTAGAATTATCATGCTCTTATACATGCTGTTGCTAAGTAAAAAATAAAGCAAACTATTTGCAAATAAGTACTTTTCAGAATAAATAACCTGTACATCTTTTTTTCAAACAGTTGCAAAATAAGAACAAGTGATGGTATAAACATCAACTTTCAGTGATGAATCTATTTTGTTCATCACTGTCTTAAACCAGACCAGGCCACCTGTCCAGTCTGTCTATTTTTATTGTCCTGATTTACAGTGTCTGTTTTTTGAATGCTAATATTAAGGTTCCGCCAATACTGTGAAGAAGCATACCTGATTCTGCGAAGACATGGCAACCTATTTATCACCTTGTTTGCACTAATGTTAACAGCTGGGCTTCCAGAGCTAACTTCTGTTAAAGACATCCAATATCTAAAGGTACATCTCTAATAGTTTAGTGATATGGGGGAAACATGTTCAACTCCTTACTTGTTGATGAAACGCATTTGTTAGTTTTCAGTCAGATCTTATGTTTTCCAAGAAAACTGGATATAGATTAAATAAATAATTGACAATTTAGTCAGATAATATTGTACATTTTTTCTAAATTCTCTCCAAGCTTTTTCAGAGTAATTATCTAATATATTTTTATTATTTCTCATACAAGATAAACTTCTGCATCTAACCTAGGCAACAGTATTAATTCCAACTAGTAGCATCTTCCTAAAATCTCAGGCAGAGACCTTCAACAGCCCTGCCACAATATCCACCTCAACTCCCTAACCTAACCCAAGTTACTATATTATTGCAAGGCTGTTCCTATCATGCTTTTTCATTGATCGTGATGGCTAAACCAGACAGGAGTTTGAATTCAGCAGTATCTGGAAGACATCATGTTGCCCATTCTTTCTCTTTAGAGACTCTTTATCTTATTTCTTGGACAATATGTGTGACAACATAGATACAGTATATGCACTTTTCTAATAGCTTCCACCGAGCAAATACACAAGTATACATAATATAATTTTGCTTGTTTTTTTTTTCATCTGAACCCTGAATAATTCTTTAATAAACAGTGCAAAAATAATTTTCCAAAAAGTGAACATCACTTTTAACACTCTCATATAAAAAATGGTGAAGTAAATGGATTTTCTAGCTTAAATCACATGCTTTAGAAGGAGCTCTATATGTGGAGCTTTTCAACTTCGTTTTTACAGAACTGATTCTTTCATGAAGGAATATTTTATTGTTCATTTTCATTGATAAATATGCAATTGATGTTTGCTCAGAGCAGCATCTTCAAACTTTCAACATTATCTTGGTATTATGTAAAAATTATTATGTGATAATTTTTAGAAATTCCTTTTGCACCATAAAATTTCTGACCATCTGTCTCTGAATCCTGATTCTGCTTAATCTTCAGATTTATGGGGTAAAGTGGACAAGCCCCTTGATATAATTTTTTGGTAAAGGAAGGGTAAGATCATAATATTGTGAATTTCAAATGGTGAGAGGTCCTTGTGCATATTTTGTAAAATGTCTTCTTACCAATTCATTCATAATCCCAGCACAAGTTAATAGAACTTTCCCGGAGATGAGTTTAGGAAGAAATCTTTGAATTAGTGAAGTACTTAGGGATTATACTTTGTAAATTAATAGCTTTTGATTGTAAGAGAATCGAAATGCCAGTATAATTCCTGAACTTTCTGTTGAACTGTTTGTTGTAACACAAATTCCTTTCTTCTAAAGTAAAAAATGCTAGCACTACCTCATATTCTTTTTTTTAAGTTTTTTATTTATAATACAACCAAAAAAAAGAAAACATTCCAGTTTATACATTTCTATCAAATTATTTCTCCTCTTAAATTCAATTCTTTATCTCTATAAATATATATAAACTTTTTATACAATACTAAATACATTTTCTCTATTTGCTAACTTAAGAATATATATATTTCCATCTTATCGCTAATCTATAACCCCAACAGTCCTCTTTGATTCCCACCAATGGTACAATTTATCCCAGATTTCAAAATATTCTGATCCGCTTTTATCTGTCAGTTCCATCGTAAGCCTGTCCATTTCAGCACAAGATAGTATTTTATGCAGTATTTCTTCATCTGTGGGAGTTTCTTTGTTCTTCCACTTTTGTGCAAAAGCCAGTCTAGCAGCAGTCAAGATGTGCAACATCAAGTAGACTATTCCCTTGTCATATTTATCTGTGGTTATACCCAATAAAAAGAGTTCGGGTTTTAGCTCTATCTCCAACATTAATATTTCTTTCAACCATTTTCTTATCCTATTCCAATAATCATGGGCTTTAGGACATTCCCATCACATGTGGTAATAGGTCCCTATTGCTATTTTACATTTCCAACATATGGGTGAAAGATTTGGACCCATTTTGGCTAACCTCGTGGGTGGGAAATGCCATCTGTAAAACATCTTATAAAGATTTTCCTTATAAGAAGTAGCTAAAGTGAGTTTCCTGTTTCTTTCCCACAATTCTTACCAGATATGTAAATCAATACTATCTACTATCTCATATTCTTGTTGAGTTCTGCAAACCATAGGAATTAACTGCAGAACAATAGATTTGGTCAACAGTCTGCAAAATGATCTGAAAATATAGAGCATAAAAGACAAATAACATGTTTTTGTTACTTTTCTCAGGACTCTCTTGCCTTAGGAAAGAGTGATGAGGAAGCATTAAAACAGTTTAAGCAGAAATTTGATGAAGCACTCAGAGAAAGTTGGACTACAAAAGTAAACTGGATGGCACACACAGTTCGGAAGGATTACAGATCCTAAATGGTGGATGAATTTGCACTAACCTTAGAAGTTATCCTGACAATAAAGCATTAAAGGAGAAAAAAAACCAGACTATTTTAAAAGATACCCAAGAACTTGCCTAAAGATTTCTGATTGTTTTGCACTCTGCTTTGGAATGCTTCAACGAGATTTTGCAGAATCAGTAATCACTTCTGCTTACTTTGCACACTAGAAGTGACTAGTAAACTTTTATATTGTTTTGATACAGTGTAAATATTTGGGACTTTTTCTTGCTTAGACTCAAACTCTGATGAGATGATTAGAGATTTTTTGACAAACTGGTACTAAACTCCACTAGAGGTTTTGACACCACCTTTAATTTTGCTTCAAGTGAACTTTAAATGCATCAATATATCTATATTTTTACTTGCTTAAAGATTCATTCTACTGTACATAACAGCATCCATAATATTGCACAACAAATAGCTGCTTATTGGTTTCTACTGCTGCCAGAAAACTCTATATACTTAATAATGGGAAAATGTAAAAAGATGCCTTTTATTATAATGTTGTATAATGTGTTCAATGTAATGTTTTAAATTTTATGTGGAGGAATTATGTTTAAAAGAATTTTCTGTTGTTGGAAAATTCTACAAAATCTACTGCTGAACCTCTTTTTTAAAAAAACCACAGCATTTGAAATGTTAGACAAATGTCAATAAAAGAAATTAGCCTTTCAGTTTTCCAATGATACCTGTTAACAGATAGATTGTCCACCCCATGTAATATATTAAAGTGTAAAAACATGAATAAATATGAATCAAAATCTCCTTACAAGGTTTATATCTCTCCAAAAACCTGAGTTTTAAAAAGGAATTTAAAAATGAAGACAAATTCACCCAATGCTATACTCAGTGACAAAACATTAAAAAGGAAAAACAGATGAATTAAAACATAAAAAATGTATGAATGATTCTGATTCTTTTGCACCTTGCTTTGGAGAGCTTCAGCAAGGTTTTGTAAAATTAGTATTCTAATTCTGATTAGAATTCTGATTATAATTATTATAATTATCTTATTCTGCATGTTGTGATACTCTTTGTCATAAAACTATTTTCCCAGGATATTTGTATTCAGCCTTAAAATGACTGTGGTTGAAAAACTGGGTATACTTTAATTTATAAAACGAGGTACCATGCTTTAAGGTGCTTAAAAGAACAGTTCAAATTAAAAGTGCAATAGAATTTTTTTGGTTTAAAGATGTAACATGAAATATTTTGGAAAAAATGGCAAAATGTATTTGTAACAGGCTCTTGCTCGCCAAAGAACGTGGTAGCTGTTAATTTCTGTGGTGGTTGAGTGAACATATAATCAAAATAGTGATTTTAAGTAGGAATTGCATTAAATATTATATTTTGTCAAATGTTTCTGTTTCTCTAAACAACATTGTGAATAATGAATGTAGTTCATTTAAAATCTTGTTAAAATGTTAAGCGTCAAATACTGATAATACAAGCTAAATTACAAAATGTATTGTAGTAACAAGCTTTCATTATGAAGTGATTGTTACAGAAGTTTCCCATTCATTTTCATTATTGAAAGGTCAATTTTTTTAGTTTTCATTTTCAGTTCATTGCTTTAAATGATCTTATTTCTATTAATTTTAAAATTCATATTTTGCTACCTATGACTATGGAATGTTTTAAATCATATGAGCTTTTAATATATTATACTAGTGTTGTCCATCTATTTCACCCCCATCCCCAGCTTTGTGCCTGCTGAATTTCAGTCCCAAATAAAGTCAGTTTTATAAGCCATTTATATATATTTTGCCTTGGGTATCAATGGGAGGTTGTCTGCTCTTCTCTCATTTGTAACCCCTTTACAATATATCATCTGATGTGAAATGTTTAAGACTTAGTCATACAAAAAAAACCCAACTACCAAAGTTAGCTCAAAGTTTTCTATTCTGTATAGTTCATTTAATTCCTGACAATTTTATTACTCTCTTACCTTTCTCCCTTTAACTCATACAGCCCCTGTTGTGTATGTTAGGTGTTTATCCAGCAGAAACAGAAATAATGCAAGTTAAAACAATGAGTAATAAATTTTTCATTTGGAATTCATCAATTGAATTTATTTGGTTTTCTAATTGGAATGAATGAGATGTATTCATTCTTTTAGATATTAAAATGAATGCACATCTGCGTGGCTAGCACTGTGCTTTTCTGAAGCGTCTTTGTTTTGAGACATTTGATATTTGTCATATAACTAACATTGTCTTTTACATGGCATCATAAAATTGTTAATATCTTTTCAGTCAATTATTATGAGTATTAATGGATTATTGCAAATAGTAAATACAAAGATTCTCTCCAGTTGAATTCAGCTCCTGGTGCATACATTGAAATATCCATGCAATTTTCATAGCAGCAAGGTGGAAGTGCTTTGTCTGCCCCTTTCGCTGGATGCTGGATGTTTGCACTAGTTGCATTTAGTTGATACTAAGTGACAATAGTGGTCCTCATCTTTTTACTTACAACTTCACAAACAACAGCTCCTTTGGATTTCTCTTTTTTTCATTGTCCTTCCAAACACAAAAGGCATCTAGGTATCAGTTTATTTATATTTTATTAATTCAAAAAGGAGATGCAAAATAATGTATTAACTACTGAATCGTTGTGCTGATTTCTCATGCAAGCCATCAAAGAATGGAGTCATACATGGAGAACGATACACCAATTGCACAGAGAAGTTTCAGAAAAGGTATAAAGGTGTAATTAGATAGTTAATGTAAGATGTGGAAAGAGGCAAAGAATATAAAAAAGATTTGTCTTTGCTTTATTGACTATGGGAGGGTGGCAGTTTGTATATATTATAACAATATCAAATATACTAAGGTTATGGTTAGGCCACAATAGTTAATTATTCTTCCAAGTAACTTTTACAATGAACGATAATTACTGAATTTGGAAAACTAATGGCTCAGAATGGGAAAATTCATGAGAAAAGGATGCATGTTATCCCTGCATATTTTACTTATATGTGAACTTATAGAAATGGCAATGTTAGAAGCAATGTCAACTAGAATAGGCAGTCAAACACATTCTGAGGTGCATAGGTTACAGTTTTATGTATAGACTGCCCTAATTTGTCACAATTCTGGACAGGTAACAAACTGCACCAATACAAGAAAGATACCCATTGCTTAAAAAAGAGTCTGGAAGAAAACAGAGAGAGACCCAAAACATCAAGATAAGAGGTCTAGCATCTACTTTCACTCAGGGCCTGAAGGAAGAGCCTGGTTTTAAAGGCTTCTTTAAATAAAGCAAGAAGGGAACCTGTACACATTCTGGGAAGAATGATGTTCCAGAAAGCATCACCTTGACAAAAGTGCCCTGCTTCTTGGGTCCCACAAAGTGACACCCTGCACAGTCAACATTGACTGGAACTGATCACAAAGGAAAATAATTTCTGGAATACTATGCTCCCCACTCCTAATCCCTACAGGCCACCCAGACGTCAGTGCTACCAAAAGGGTCTGAATGGTGTCCTTTTGTTAGCCCAAAGGTTAAATCTTAGAAAAGCGCATTCTGAAAATAAAAATGAAAAATCCTGATTAATGTTAAATCCTAAAATGTAACAACTAGAATCCAGCATGCAAAGTGAAGTTTGATGTGACAGCAAAGCACTGAAGTGGTAGACAATTTGCTTTGGCTTGACAGAAAAAAATGACAGGATACTGAAGAGGTAAAAAAAAATTAATCTTCAGCATCTGTGATGAATTTAGGATGATGAGAATAAATATATTTGTGTTCCATCCACAGAGTAGTTCAAGCAATAGTCTTTCCAGGGTACAGTTCTAAAGGTTGAGCACTGAGAAAAAATAAAAGAAGGATACTTTCCAGAAGCAGATTTTGATATGGTTACTAAGAACATTTAACTATTTGGTTTTGGACCAAATGCCTTCTTAAAGCAATAATCGGCAAGTAAAATTTCACAAATTATTGTATGATGAATGGGATGATAAGGTAGCTGAAAAAGGGAAGGACAACAAACAAGGATGGTTATTGAAGACTGATTGAGATAGTGAATGTTTGTTCATACAGTCACTAGCAGATAAGCCTGACTCAGTGACAACTAATTTACTATGGGAACTCACTATTAGGTTCAAATGGATGGTTTCATTATTGGGAGCTTTAGAACTCCAGCTTTTCATTCTACTTTTAGAATCAAATTATTTATTGGCCAAGTGTGATTGGACATACAAGGAATTTGTCTCCAGTACATAAGCTTTCAATATACATACAAGCAACAGGTGATACATCACATGATTATAATCATAAATATAACAGTGATGGTCATAGGATACTAAATAAGCAGTCAACATAAATTATACTAGGATACTAAGTAAAATATTATAAATCATAAGATACAAGCAGCAAAGTTATAGTCATAAGAAGATAAGGAATAGGTAATAGGAAGGATGAGAAAGATAATAGTAATACAGCCCTACTAGGTAGTTTGACAGTATTGTGGGAATTAGTTGTTTAGCAGAATGATGGCATGGGGGGAAAACTCCTTGTGTCTAGTTGTTTTGGAGTGCAATGCCGTATAGCGTTGTCTTGAGGAAGAAGTTGAAACAGTTTATGTCCAGGATGTGAGGGGTCTATAGATATTTTCACAGCTCTCTTTCTTGCTTGTGCAGTATTCAGGTCTTCAATAGAAGCAGTCTGGTAGTAATTGTTTTTTCTGCAGTTGTAATTATCCGCTGAAATCTGTGTCTGTCTTGTTTGGTTGCGGTGCCAGACCAGACAGTTATAGAGGTGCAAATGACATACTCAATAATTCCTTTGTAGAATTGTATCAGCAGCTCCTTGGGCAGTCTGGACTTTCTGAGTTGATGCAGAAAAAACATTCTTTGTTGTGCTTTTTTGATGACATTTTTGATGTTAGGTGTCCATTTTAAGTCGAGATATTGTTGAATCTAGAAACTTGAAGGTCTCTACTGTTGATACTGTGTTGTCAAGTATTGTAAGAGGTGGTAGAATAGGAGGTCTTCTCCTAAAATCCACTATCATTTCTACAGTTTTGAATGTGTTCAGTTCAAGATTGTTCCGGCCACAGCACATGACTAGTTGTTCAACTTCCCGTCTGTATGCAGATTTGTCGCTGACTTGAACGAGACCAATCACTGTTGTATCATCTGCAAACTTCAGCTCTTTAACAGAGGGATCCTTTGAGATGCAGTCGTTGGTATAAAGAAAGAAGAGAAGTGGAGAGCACACAGCCCTGGGGGGAGGCTGTGCTAATTATACAAGTATCTGATGTGATTTTGCCTAGCTTCACCTGCTGCTTCCTGTCTGTTAGAAAGCTTATGATCCACTTACAAGTGTGGCCAGGCATGGCTCTTTGAATCAGTTTAGTTAGAACAATATTTGGAATGATGGTATTGAATGCCGACCTGAAGTCTACAAAAAGGACCCTTCCATAGTCCTTGGAGATTCAAGATGTTGTAGGATGTAGTGCAGAGCCATATTAGCGTGTTTTCCTGAAAGTAAGCTCTACCCTGAAAATAAGCCCTAGTTTTGGTGCAAAGCACACACCTAAAAAAATCAAGCTAGGGCAGGGGGGAGGATGGAGCTGCCCCATACACCCCACACCCACTTACCTTGCAGCCAGGCCTCTCCTCACTGGCCCATGTCTGCGGCATCCCCAGGCCTGAATTTCGCAGTCAGTGGCCTTTCCAGAAGGCCACTGCAGCTGAGAACCAAGTTATGGATTCAATCCATAGCTCGGTTCTCAGTTGCAGTGGCCTTCCGGAAAGGCTTTGACTGCAAAATGCAGGCAAGAGCTCCATTCTCAGCTGCAGAATGAAGCTGCTCCTTCGTCCCCAGTAGTGGACCAGCTGGGCAGGGCTATCGGTGCCAGACGTGAATGGAAAAGACACACACACCCTGAAAAATAAGACCTGATGCCTCTTTTGGAGGCAAAAAAAAAAAAAAAAAAAGTCCGGGTCTTATTTTCAGGGAAACATGGTAACAGCATCATCTGCCGAGCTACTTGCTTGGTAGGCAAATTGCAAGCAGTCTAACAGTGGATCCGTAATGGTTTTCAGGTGGTCCAGCACTAACCTTTCAAAGGTTTTCAAAACTACGGATGTCAGAACAACTGGTCTGTAGTTGTTCAGCTTCTTGATGGAGGGTTTCTTCACCACCGGGATGGCAGTAGAGCATTTGAAGCAAGAAGGAACTTAACACATCTCTTTAACACAAAGATGCAGGTGAAGATGAGGACCAGTTTGTAAGCACATGCTTTCAAGCAAGAAGGAGTTACCTTGTCTGGACCTGGTGTTTTTCAAGGCTTTTGTCTGTGAAATAGATCTCCCACATCTTTTTCTGTAATCACCCAAGGTGGGGGTCCCA
>NW_015386239.1:639526-650355 GCF_001527695.2 Protobothrops mucrosquamatus
GCTGTTAATGTTTAGGTTATTAATTCAATATTTTTATGAATCAATAATTGATACATGTAGGCACTCTTACAGAGTTACTTAGTGCTTCATATTGTTTGGAGAAGGTAGAAGATTGCAACTCCTTGGAATTGCTGCATCCCCTTTGGATGAAGGATGGAGGCTACATCCTTATGAAGGGGCAGGTAAATGCTATATTCATGCCGCCTACACTCTCCAAATTATCTTTTCACTTCCTTCCAATCAAATGTGCTGCATAGCTCTATTAGTTTAAAATGGAGTTCTTCAAGAAACTCATATGAAAAGGTAATTTAAAATAATTGTCAATTCCAATCTAAAGATCTGGCTAATTGTGTAACCAGCCATAATACTGTATAATTCAAAAAGAGACACAATACAAAGATAATATATTTTTATATATTATCTTTATATTTATTATGGTTAGTAGAGATCAGAGCAAATAATTGTTATGCAAAAGTTTTCAAGGCCCTGAGAAATGCTTCTTTAACCAGTTTTGGTCTGTTTGCACTTTTACTTTATGTATTTACATTCTGCAACCATGACATTTTGTCTGTATAATTAGGGGTGGGGGGGGGAATCAGAATTTAATTGGGCACCAAATTGCAAGGGACTGAGTGAACAACTTATATTGAGTGGATCTTGTGCAGCACTTGCAAGTATTGCAGATATGGATTTTTATTTATTTGTTTGTTTATTATATTTATTTCCAACCCAATCAGGTAAACCACAGTAAAAATAACAGCAAAAAACAACCAGTGGCACATAAATTATGCAAAATTATTGCCTGGTTGGTGTTCACCCATATACATAGATACATAATGCAACTCACCAGGCAACCAAGTGCAGCTGAATCTAATTAAGGTTTTAACAATGTTCCAAAATATATGGGGCTCAAAGAGAAAGTCTTCTCCTATGTCTAACTTTCAAGTTCCCCACTCATCATAAGGAGGAGAGTTCTCAGGAAATCTTATTGAGATGACCAGACCAGGCAGCTGACTTAGGAAATCTTATTGAGATGACCAGACCAGGCAGCTGACTTAGACCAGAAGGTGCCAATACATTCTAGTATAGCATTGTAAATTAATAAGTAATAACTAGGAATTTGCTTTGAGCCTTGAAATTGACAGAACACCAATTTATCAACCTCAGGATTAGTATTACTATGCAATGACTGGGTTGTTCCACCAGGCTAACAGTAATATTATCGATCAATTAAAAATTCCAAGTCATTTCTGAAGGTTGCATCACATGGAATACACTGCAATATTCCAAGAACAAGGTGATCAGGTTATGAATCACTATTGCCAGGCATTCTGGTCTAAGTAGGGCTGCCACTTTATACCAATCAAGGTTGAGCAAAGGCTCCATGGCCATTAGTTTTTCACTTGCTCTTTAAATCAGAACTGTCAGTCCAGAAGAATTACCAAATTATGACTGATTTCTTTGGAAAAGGAACAAACTCATACAGAGTATCTACTAGGACTAAAAAGTAGAGGAATGTCCCACTGTTTATTGACAATAAAAACTCAGCTTTGGATAGATTTGAGCTTGTTTTGTCCTGTCTTGATCCTGAAAGCCTCCAGACACTGATACACATTATTGATGACATTTGGGTCCATGGTGGTGATCTATACTTGGTTTTATCATTTGTATACTGATGACATTTTAGCCCAAACTGGCAGATGTCCTTGCCCAGTGAGTCTGTACAGATGTTATAACATATAGGAGAAAGCACCAAATCATGGAATACTATTACTGGCTGGAACTGCCTGCTAAAGTAAGAAAGAACTGTTGTAAAATGATGCCCCCAATTTCCAACCCTTGCAAATGGTCCAACAGAATACAATGATTAATGTTACCAAATATCATCAGGAGATCTCATAGAATCCTGTACAGAATGCACAGACACACACAAAATTAATGCATCAATGTTTCGGTGAAGTTCATCAAACAGAATGCCCTATGCTGTTTCTGTCCCATGACTAGGTTTTAAACTTTACTGGCATAGATTCAGACTATCAATCATATCTGGGATTGTCTATTTTGATAACCGTTCAAGAAAAATGTTGTACCCTAAGCCTAAACCTAACACAATATTCTAGATAACATGGTTTTAAGCTAGAGTTAGTGATAAAAGGTTCCTCAAATATTTCCAGAATGTATCTTTAATATCACTGCTACAGAAACATGCCCTGGAGCCATAGCAGTTTTGCTGAGATTGGGATGACATCTAGTATACCTGATAAGGATGAAGTAGTTCATAAATTTTGAAAATGTGAACTGTGTTCAATTATATATCCTTGCCAAGTCACAACACAAAGAAAAAATTGCCATCCACAAAGAAGGAATTGCCATATATTGGTTATACTATTACTCCATAAAGTAAACTCTTACAGAAAAGTATGGAAACATCCATATACCCAAGGCAGGGAGAAAAAAGGCAGGAACAGCAGGAGCATATGCCCTCAGTCAGGTGCTTCCCATTTAAAAATCTGTCTCAATTGTAGAAGGTTGTAGCATGGGTTAATATGCAAGTTCATCACCCAGAGTGACACAAACATAACATTCTGATTAGTAACAATGATATTTGACCCAATTCGGATTGGGTCAAATGCAGACATTCTCCAAGGACAATTGGGGCAAATTGCCTTCAATGTGAACTACTTCCGTGTGTCCTCAGTGATATCATCACATAATCAAATCTTCTTAAATGCAGAAAACTATTTATAGATTGAGGCTGCTGCCATCTGTAGTGGCAACAGACACACAATTTCCCTGTTATCTCTGAATGCCAAATATCAGGAGACACAGATTGCTTGAAAGTATTCTATGAATGGTTTTAAGATCCTTTCAGTTCCCTTTCCCCCACCTCTTACTACAATCCTCTCAAAACTCACCCCTATCATTTTAGAGAGAAGGGATGCATTACATATGCTGCCTGGTTTGACGGACTGTTAGCCTGTTAACTTGCCTTGAAACTGAGGACAAGATAAGAACAGGTTGAAATGGAAAAAAAATAAGACTCAGGAGGAGGCAGAGGAATTTCCTGCTGTTAAGAGCTGTTAACCAGTGGAACATTTTGAAACAGTAGCAAACACCTCAGGCTGGATGTTTTCAATGGGGACTGGATGACCATCTGTTTCATGACTATCTGCCCTGAGCAGGAGTCTGGATTAGATGCCCTGGAGGTCCCTTCAAATTCATCTATTCTATGATTCTTTACAATTTTTATCACCTCTGAAACGTTCCTCTTTATAGTTCTGCAATGCTTCACGTTTAACAAAAAAGGGGTATTTTAGAATATGTTGGGTGTGTGTGTGTGCGTGGAAGAACATAGCACTTGTCTAAAACACTTTAAAGCAGTTCATTATTCAAACAGCAGCAGCAGAATGAAGCCACACAATCCAGGAAAAGATGTAGCTGCTTTTAAACTTGCACACACAAGTGCTACGTTTATCCCCCAGGCTGCTCTATAGCATCTCTTTGGTACTGAAGCACTGCACAACTCTTATGGGAATTTTATTCTTCTCCCATGAATTATTATTTTTTTATTAAATTGAACCTTCTCCCTTCCTCCCCCCCCCTCTTCTTAGGAATTTCAGAATCAAAGAATGTATACATTCAGAGATATCTTAAAAATCATCAAGCATAACCCTTGGGCTGTGCAGGAATCTATTCTACATCATCCCATACACAGGTAGTCATCCAGCCTCTCCCTCCAACAAGGAAGAACCCAGCATCTCCTGAGGAATTAGTGTCCATTGCAGAAGACATGTGTACAATAACAATCATGCAAATGCAAATGCTATGATTTACATACTTGTATCAGACCTTCTGAGGTAAGTACATAATGTTGCATTTGCATGATTATGTCATTAAGGTGTGTGTGTACCTATTTTGACTGTGCTGCGGTCATCAGTATCCCAACAGCCCCACAAGAGCTGTTGGTCAGTTCTTACCATGGCAACTTCTTTCTAACATCCAACTGAAATCTGCTTGCTTGTTATTTATATCCATTGTTTTTTGTTTCATCTTCTTGTGACAGCCGTTCAGATATTTGAAGAAATATCTAAGGAATTGCAGCACCACAAGGCACATAAAAACACTCCCTCACACAGAGAATTAGTTGTCATATTCTCTTCTCTTTTTAAAAAGAGAAACTGACAATAAATGAAAATAGTTTGTTTGTTTTTTTAAAAAAAGCATATAAACAGCTTCACTTTCCTTTGCTTGGATTGTGAAGCCTCAGATTCTAGTCCAGCCTCAGCTTTGGAAGCTTGCTAGGTGACTTTGGACCAGTTATGCTCTTTTAACCCAACTTGTTGCTGCAGGAAAAGTAGATAGGAAGAATGCAGTGTATACCATTCTGAACTCATGAAGAAAAAACAGGATATAAATCTAAAAAATAAATTAATGAAGAGAAAAAAACACAGAAAGAAAATTCTGCATAGAGGGAGGGAACAGTGAGAGCTGTACCCAGTAGCATGCACACCAGAAATCAAATTTCCTAGCAGAAATTCTTAGTTTAAAAAGGTTCTTAATTAGAACACCATGTAAGTGAATTACCCAGTGATGCACAAAGACTACAAAAAATAATAGGTGTATAACAAAAACATAGTGAGAAGTAGCCAGTCTATGGAACGACTTGACATATGTGGAACGCAAATATGGTAGCACAATAGCATAAACCACTCAACAGAACAATATATTTTACCATTGTGATGAAAGTTTCTATGCAGACAAAGATGTTATTACTTTCGCAAAACTCCACACTCCTATACAATGGAAAGATAAATACTAGTAAATACCTCTCCTATATAACATGCAATCATTGTCATCCTGCTAAGTCTTGAGTGAGGTGAAAATACGTACAATTATTCAAGAAAAAATACACCAGACTGCAAAACATAGCTTGTTGTAATACTTCTATCGAAAATTATTTTGAATTTGCATACAAATTTTCCCATTTATTAATTTTAGTTCTGAATTATTCTTTTAATTTTCTCCATGTCGTAATCTCTGCATCTCAACTTACCTTTTGTATCATATATCTGGAAATCTAAAACATTTACATGTTTTATAACTAAATCAGTCTTTCTAAATGTCCTAATGTGAAGGTTCAATTTATTTTAACTGCTAACAAAGCAACAGGAAAAATAACCATGAACCGCAATTTAAGATGGTAACTATAAGGAAGGCTATTATGGAAATTAACAAGCAATGAGAAACATGCAGTGAGAAACGAAATCAGATTTAAGGCCACAGTGGTTGAATCCATAGCAAGAACTACTGTATTTAAAACTCTAAGTTTGCAATATATGTGAAAATATTTGTCATATGAAATAATGAAGAAATGAACAAATTTAAATAGTAAGCTTGGAAATCTTGAAATCGTGCAAGACCCAGGGGCCAAACATGCATAGAGATCATGCAATTCTCAGCCAAGGCATGCAATTTTATTCACAGCACAGACAAGAGGTAAGCAATAGTAGGTTAAGAAATTAAGGCCATGCAAGAAAATGAAACATAGTTAAGACCAATGTATATCAGCACTATTCATGATACTTTTCAACATCTTTCTACCTTTGTTTCCACTTTGTTCACTGTATCCATACAATTTCATTCATCACCTTTTTATTTTTTAAACTCCGTATCTCTCTCTCTGAGGATCAGTTTAATCTATCCAAGACTTTCTTAATGTTCTCCTTCCTCTCGTGCCATTCACTCTTCCATATAGTTTTTGCAACTCAATCCTTATTTGTTCTCTCTAGAACAGGGGTGTCAAACTGGCAGCCCATGGGCTGGATGCATCATATGCACGCCATGCCCACCCTGGCTCCGCAAAGGCAAAAAACGTCATGATACGTCACAATATGTCACATGATGCGATCCAGTTTGACACCCGTGCTCTAGAAGATCAAACTTCCAAGCATTTCTTGAATATTGGTTATTCACTTTTGTATTCAATTCACATTTATTCAGATCCATTCATTTTTTACCATATCTCATCTAGTTTTACCTCACACACTTAAATACCTCATTTCCAGTACACTGAACTTATTTTTATATTTGTACTTATATTTGTACTTAATGTGGAACTTTCACTTGCAATTACAGCTATTTTCACTTCTTTGACAAAAAATTCATTCCCTGCAGAAAATCATATACTACATACTATTTTTATAACAAACCTCATTTGCACTTAACATTTTCCTATCTTTAATGAATATTCTACCAAACTATAGAAATTCATCTACTTGGTCTAGTTTTTCACCATTTATGTATAACTTGTAATCATTCAGTCCATTTTCTCTATTATACACAACCTGATACATTAGATGTGTTGTATCTTTGATATGTTTTTGACATCTATTTCTTTGCATCATACAATCTAGAAAACATTTGCTGCATATTATTTGCTATGCTCAGCCAATAGAATAGGAAAGAACTGCATAGAAAAAATCCTCCTACATTCACCTATCATCACATCTGTACTATCACTACAAGCATTCCTTGCATACTTATCTATCAGTATCTTAAACAACCAAGAGGGCATCACACATCCTTGTCTTACTTCCTGCTTAATGATGATGCATTTGCTAAACATTTTACTTACTCTCATGCATCCTTTACTTCCATTATATATCACTCTTACAACACTGATAAAAGAGAATATTTGTAGCTCAGGATTAAACTGTGGGTCCTTGGTGCTCTGAGCTTAGTGGTTTTCTTGTAGGCATTTCATTACCAAACTAGATAACATCATCAGTGCTAGTATGGAGTGGGGTTTGCTCTTCAGCAAAGGTGCCTGACCAGTCAACCCAATATAGCGTAGCCAACACAAGCTGTGAAAAAATAACACTCCCATACATCAAAACATCTCAGAAACTATCAACAGACTATTACAACCACATGGCATTACCATAATACACAAAACCCAACAAAACCTCTTATATGCCAAAAGAGCCACCAGTCCCAGAACAAAAAACAGGAATCGTCTATAACATGCAGTATAAAGACTACAGCAGCCACTACATAGGCCAAACAGGCAGACACTAACTAGTCATCAGAAGACATGATGAAAACTCCTTAATTTCACAACACGTGGACAGACTTAACCATAGTTTCAACTGGGAAACTTCCAGAGAATGCCTGGAAGCCTGCCACTCTGACAAATCAACCATCAACAGGCCCACAGACATAAACAACATATACATACCATTCAATAGGCCAAAAAGGGAATAAAAAGACCAAAACATTTCCTCACCAGCAATCAACACCCAGGTGAGTAGATTAACACCAAGATTAACATTAGATTAGCAACGAAGAAGTGAACAATACTCCAATCAAGAAACTGCCAAACAAACTAACAGTAAACAGCCCAAACAAAGAATGACCAAGATCGTTCCTACTCACACGGACAGGGCAAGTCACTAGAATATAAATTGAGAGAAAACCCCATTCTCCCCTAGTACTAATGATGTTACCTAGTTTGTTAATGAAATGTCTGCAAGAAAACCACTAAGCTCAGAGAGCACCAAGGACCTTACAAAATTAATTTTCAATCCACATTCACACAAAACATTTCATAATTCAAGCCTATTTACTTTGTCTTATTCTTTCTCTACATCAACAAATATACAAAATGCTTTGTTTACCTTTTTGTATGCTTTGCAGTAATATGAACAGCAAAAAATCTGATGTGCATATGTGCATGATTAAATAGATAGAAAGACACAGAGATAGATTCATCATAGCGACAGGTATTTCCTTTCTATTCTTCTGGATGGCAAAGTAGTGGGAGTAGAACCTTATATGATATTCTAATAATGTACTGACTTCATATGGCAAAGATCATTGGAAAAGGAGACAGCAAATCTGTATTACTAGCACTGCAGTAGGATAAACATTTTATATGCTAAAAAGAACGAATATGAATCTATTGATTAGTTAAATTTATGACAATGAGAACTAAATGATTCCATATACAAAAGAATACCAGATTTTACTTTTAAAGAGGATTATCAGTTCCTGGGAAATGAAATCAAAGAGGAGTAGAAGTTAAGGTCTCCATCTAGAGTAAAGTTTAGCAATTTATCGTTCATTTGATAACCAGAATTTCAAAATTCGTAACAGGCAATAAAATACACAATCAACTTAGAAATCACTTCCTGGAATGCATGTTTTTGAGAACTGCACTTTTTTACGAATCCTGGGATGGCTACATAACCAGATTCTAATGTCCTTGGATGTGGTGTCTTTCATTTCAGAAGACTGGAACAGGCTAGAATGAAAGTGATGGACAGAACATTATAATAAGAACAATGAACAGGATGCTGAAACTGAAGCTGTGAAAAGTAACAAATGACTTCCAAAGTAAAGGAGCTGGAAAAGAAGAGAAAAGGGGAAAAAAATTATTCACAACTTTTTATGTGAGACATATTCATTTGAAGGAATCTCTGGATGATGTTTGTTGAGAAAGAGCCTTGCAATAGTCAATATTCCAATGATTAAAGACAATCTGTCATCTGTGATAAGGAAGATATTTTAATAGTATAAAAGGATACCTGAACATTCAAAGAGAAAGTCTCAGAGAGTAGTTTCATCATACCAGATGCTTTTTCAGAGAGCTGGATTTGTTATACAAGACGAGAGGACTGAAAACATATACCTGAGTATTATTCATAATCCTTATGAAGCTCTGTGCAAAACCTAATTGGAAAACTTTACACAAAGACTGTGATGGAACATAAAGATCATTCTGTTCATTGGACCAAGGAAAGAAAAATACACTGAATCTCTATAGCCCGGGATATCAATAATATTAATTCAAGCTATGGCTCAGGATCAGAAAATGTTAAAAGAATAATAAAACTATTCCCAGATAGTGGGTTCTGTTAGTCATAGTGCCATTTAAGGCTTAATGATGAGACTTGGAAAATATCATTTAAGGCTTAATGATGAGGCTTGGAAAATATCAGAAAACAAATTAAGTATTAAAAGAACTCTTGCAGTATTTTTTTAAGCATCTAAGATTCAAATTCTACACACAATTTTACAATCACTCTCTGTATTTATAAAGAAAAGAAAATCTTACCCCCTAAATATATTGACAATATATCTATGAATATACTAAAAGCACACTAACTTCTGTCTTACTTCTTTTAATACACACATGTACAAAAATCTGTGAATGAAGAAAACAGAAAAAGTCTTTCGATTGATACTAATAGAGATCCTTCATCTGGAAGCAGCCATAGCCTCTAAAATATCCTTTACAATACATTTCTCATTAGAATACATCCTCCGGGTTTCTTAATGACAATTGTTGTACATCACTAACTGCCATTTTGTAAATGTGTGTACATTTTCACATAGCATGGTTTTGAGGTTTACAAATTTAGTTGTCATGTAAATAAATGAACGAGAGATACACTCTATTTGAATAAATTAACTCATTTAATTTTATAATGAAGCCAGACACAGCAATAGGAAAGGAAAACAAGAATACACTTTTAACATTTAACTGCCCTTGAGATTAAAAAATGCCCATTATATTCAGGGCAACAATAAATACATTCATATTTCCTTTTACCCAGATACTTTCAATCATGTTCGAATCACCAGTTAGTAGCTTTGGCCCTTCAGGCAGACATACCCCCTGTGAGGAAAGATCTGTTCTGGATATCCCTGTGATATACCCCAAATTGACAGAAAAGACCTGGGGCAGGCCAACAAATAGCTCAACCATTCATTGTCTCAAGCACTTATCATTCTGATCCCAAAATGAACCACTAGATAAGTTATTATCTCCCTTATGTCAAATCATGCTAAGAAACTATTGTAACGGTTCCATGATGTTCCGTCCCTAACAACATTCTCAGTTCCTAAAAGTCCAGCAAAGCAAAAGAGCCACATTACTGAAGCAGCACAGAGACTATTCAGCTATAAAGCTACGAACTAGCACATAAAGCAGGGGACTCGGCAGAATTACACTCAAAGTAGCTGGGCAGAAAGGGAAGAGTTTATAGATAGCCTCACTGGTTCATCCCTTCCTGGAGTATTGGTAGGACATTAATCTGGAGTATTGTTGAGAGCTCCTTCCCTGAGGGATTCAGAAGCAGAGACTTGAACTGCAACTTCTTATCTCTGCAATGACTTGCATTTATAACTGGCTGCTTCTGCAGTTGAAAGGATGATTGTTCAAAGATCTGTCCCATGAGGATTCCCCTGTTCTTGCAATATCCCAGGATGGTGTCTTTTCTAGAGTGGTTATTTCGTGTTGTCTGCCAGGATCCACTGCTTCCCCATGTATGCATTACAAATTATGAAGTGCTGAATACATGTCTGCCTCCTTTCCCTCCTTCAGAGCCAAAGATCCTTTTATAGGTCCTGTAGATATGTAAAAGGGTATATAATTTTAACAAACAATTAAATAAAAATGTACCAAAAGGTGCTATTAAAAAGAATAACAGTATTTGTTAAGTAAGCAGCCTAAACATCTTGAAGACAAAAATTCTGCCTCATTGACTTCAATGCCTAATATATAATCTGAAGCCCCAGTATTGTATTCAGACCATCTCTTGTTAAGTCTTGCTGTAGAACCTGATCTATTAGATCAGGGGTGTCCAAACTTTTTTCAAAGAGGGCCAGATTGGATGAAGTGAATGTGCTGGAGGGCCGAACATTTTTCCGAACATTCTTTGAACCATTACAATTAAATGCAAATGAATTATTTTATGCCAAGTTAATTGCAAATGGCATACTTTTCATTTCATAACATTAAGATCAACTGACAGCTGAGTTTTCAC
>NW_015386239.1:652022-656025 GCF_001527695.2 Protobothrops mucrosquamatus
GTCTTGGTGACTCCTGTGAAACGGTCGTTCGACCCCCAAAGGGGTCGCGACCCACAGATTGAGAACCGCTGTGATAGGGAGGGCCGTGGGAGGGCCGGAGGGCCACATTTAACCAGAGCAGGGAGGGCTCTTGGAGGGCCGTATTAAACCGGTCCGCGGGCCGCAAATGGCCCGCGGGCCGGACTTTGGACATGCCTGTATTAGATGTTTCTAAATACGTTTTTGAGAAAGAATAAAGAAGGATATATAAGGTCCTTGGCAGAATAGTAATTTGGATTTGTACTGCTCCTGCAAGATTTTGAAACTTCATACAGATCTCTCCAAACAATTTTGCATCTGATTACTTTGACATTTCCTGCCGATACAATTGGTTAAAATGGCCTATTGATGTAAGATGGATTATGCATCTGAGAAGACACCTGGAGTGATGCCGGTGAAAGAGAAAAAATGAACAGACGCAGGTTCAAGCCCAAGATCAGGCATATACACTGGTGGTAAGAGTGGCAAAGCAGCAATAGATTTCTGCATTTATCACATCTACAGAGTGCTGTGTGCTTTTTAAGGTAATTTTCTCTTTTAAGTAAGATGTACATGGAAGATTGTTATGGAGAGTTTGCCAGGCATTTTGAAGATGAAATTATTTATAATCATTCTGAATTTGACTCTAGATGGGCAGATTCTTCTGAGATGATGGAGAAAATATCCTGCAAGATTACTTGAGATTCTTTTGAGCACCTGATTCCCGAGGAAGTAGGTTTCTCAGCTTGCTATAAGTTAGCACAGTCACATCTGGTTACACCCTCTTCAAGAAATCATCTCACATCCTGGCTGCCTTGATAATTTCCAACCAATTTCTAACGTCAGTTAAGGAAATCTTTATCAATTGATACAGTATTAGGCTTAAAAATGACTTCCAGCAATTTACATTATAAGAAGATCTAAACAAGAAAAAAATATATTGTCAAGATAAATAATCAGATTAAAAATGCAGTGATAGAATAAGCACAGTGGTGTCATTCATTCCCAAATACTTCCAGAGCATCTTGTCTTGAGTAGCTTCCAAAAGCTACTCAATGAGAGCCAACCATGAGAGTGCTACCTCAAATTTCATGGGAAACTATTCCATTATATGGCGACTATAACTAAAAATATTGTCTGTGGACCTCCATGTTTTTTACTAGAGGATTTGGACCATTGAAAAGCTTGGTGGGGTGTGTGGACTGGACAGGGCAAGGCAGGTGGGCTTCTTTTACGTGAAAAAACCATTCCTGCAAATATATGGATGCCAAACTATATAGGACTTTACAAGTGAAATTCAGCATTCTGAATTGCCCCCCCCGTCATACTGACAATTAATACAGCAACTATAAAACAACTATATGATTGCGGCAGTTTTGATTTGAATATATATGGGTCATCACATTTTTATTAGCTGTAGTTTCTGGGTGATCTTCAAGCCATAAGTCCATACCTTCTTCTTTCTCATACAGTTGTGGAGAAGATGGTTAGATCCCAATGACAGAGTTCTGGATGAGATGAATTATCTGGATTCCTTCCAATTGGGATTCAGGTACGGGCTAAAACTACTATGGCTGTTCTTGTTGATGATTTCCAATAAGATCTAGACAGAAGTTATGTACTCCTATTGATCCTGCTGGATCTCTCAGCAGTATTTGATATTGTGGACCATACAGTATCTTTTGGGACTCTGAGAAAATTGGGAATTGAGGATACTGTTTGCAATGGCTCTACTTCTTTCTATGTGTGGTTTCACAGACCTTGTTGGGGAGAAGAGATCAAGCACTTGGCCATTCCGACAAGGAGTGTCTCAGGACTCAGCCCTCTTTCCTATCTTATTTAATATCTATGTGAAACCACTGAGAGAAATTATTCATCAGTTTGGGATTAATATTATGTTAGTAATATCAACTTTATAGACCAAGGAGGAGAAGCAGTGAATGCCCTAATTTGGTCAGCTTTGGTTAGGCAGGCACTTGCAAATTTCCTGGATCAGAAAAGGCTGAAGACAATAATTCATGCCTTGTCTTCTACTGGTTAGACTTCTACAATCTTTAAAATGACCTAGAGGCCACAGCTTGTTCTGAAACTGTTTGCTGTCTGGTGTCACCTGGTTTGATTAACGCTTATCAGTCACTGCTGCTAAGTTTTAGGGCACAATTCAAGATGCTGGTCATTACCAGCCTATACAATTCAACATAGATTGCCCCATGTTACCTTCAGGACCATCTTCTCCAGGCAGAATATATCTATTATGTGCAGTATAACTGAGAAGGGATGCATTGCCCTCACAATAGTACAGTTTACCTCTCCTGAGGTCAGGTTGGTCCCAACCCTTCTTTAGAAGAGTAGTTAAAACAATTTTCTTCCAGAGTATTTGGTGAGGAAAAGTTTCAACTGTGAATTATAACATATTAGATATGGCATTTCTTTTTGTATTATATATTGTTGCTTGTTAAGATTTAATTGTTTTATTTATTTACACCCCACCCAATAAAGTCTAGCGAATCAGGATGAATTTAGTTAATTTCTTAATGATGGACTTCTGAACTTTTCCACCACTTCATCAATTTCATATCCTGTCCATATGAGCTCAAAAATGTTTAGATGAAAATTCACAACAAATAAATGGTAATTTAAGGATGCCACGGTTCAAGCATTCATTCACTCAGTGAATGAATGAACCAATCAATCAATTTGTACAGCCACCCACTTAACATGCAACTCTTAGCAGCATACACTATTAAAAACAACAAATCACAACCAAAAAGATCTTAAAATACAATAAAACATGTTGTGCCACAGAATTTCAGATAACTCAAACCTAAGTCAGAAACTGTCAAATTGGAAACAAAAGCTCCCAACCCAAGGAGAAAACAGAATGTCAGAGTCTTTTGAAAGACAGATATGGTTAGGTTTATCTGAATCCCCAGGAGATTCTATAGGGTAGGTACAATGACAGAGAAGGTCTGTCTCCTGGGTCCCAACAGATGGCTTAAGTAACAGGATTCTCAGTAAGCCCATGCTTTCAGATCTTATTGTATAGGCAACAGTAATCAGAAATAGGTGGTCCCACAGGCCCTGTGCCATGAATGGCTTTATTAGGCACCCTGAATTACTCCTATGCAGCTTATAAAGCAGTTTATATGGACATGCCAAGGTGTGCCCATAACTATATGTGCTAGTGCATATGGTCTTGAAGGGCAATCACATATAGAATATTCTGCAGTGATTCACAGCTAACCAAGGCATGAGTATAAAGCCTTCCAAATCAGAAATGGGTGTAATCAGGCAAAGGGCGTCCAAACCACAGTTGCCACTTTCAAGCAGGAACTGTCAAACTGTACATGAGACTTCTCTGGGATAGTTCAATTCCATCTGGAACAAAAGATGGAAACTTTCAGAATCCAGATGGCCCCACAATCCATAGCCACTTGGTCTTCCTAGAGTTGAGCATTCTCTGCTTTTCTCTAAGCTGATTCCCATGGAATTTAGATGATGAGAATTTGCAGCTTGTCCTTCTCCCCTCCCCTACTATATCACAATAAAGAACAGAATTGGTATTCCACTTTTGGACAGACAATAGGGATTAATCTATACAACATGATATTGAAGGTACCAATAAAATAAAAGTAGATTCTCTTTTATTTACTATGTGGCTCTTCTTTCAAGCCAGTTCACATCAATGATTGTAAGAGATGCTTCCTTACCCCACTGAAGCAGTTGTTGCAAAGGACAAGCTTGAAGCTAAGCTGGATCTTTTCCAATTACATGGAGACAGTTTCAAATATGTGTAGTCTATGGAGAACTAATTTTAGCAACAAGGAAGATTCTGACTGCAAAAAATCTGCCAAACATGATTACTTAGGGTCAAAGAGTTAGCATGAGATATAGACTGTAATTATAACAATTTTGTGCTGCAATTATGCACTTTTATCAACAATACTGAATTGCTGGCCAAATTACTGTATCACTAAACTCAAAG
>NW_015386239.1:656568-710345 GCF_001527695.2 Protobothrops mucrosquamatus
AATATGTGTAGTCTATGGAGAACTAATTTTAGCAACAAGGAAGATTCTGACTGCAAAAAATCTGCCAAACATGATTACTTAGGGTCAAAGAGTTAGCATGAGATATAGACTGTAATTATAACAATTTTGTGCTGCAATTATGCACTTTTATCAACAATACTGAATTGCTGGCCAAATTACTGTATCACTAAACTCAAAGAATATGAATACCTGACAGTATTAGGATCTGCACCAAGATTTAAAAAAAGGCATGATGCAAGTCAGCTTTTATTTATAAAATTCTTGTTCAACCTGAACAATCTCAAATCTTTGGAGTAAGTTTAATATGCAGGAAATATTTCATCCATCAACAATAAACTATCATTATCACTATGCTCTTCTGCCCCATTCGCTTGGTTAAATAAATCTCTCCAGAAATAACTTTTATTAGTGTCATAAGGGAACGATCGTGAATTAGGCCTAAATTGGTCTTATTTATTCTTAAATGTGTTTTGTAGCTCCATATAAAAATCAATTTATTCTTCAGTTCTTGCTACTGAAATTGCCCAGCCCTTTGGCCTTAACTAAAGAATGGGTTATGTTTGCTCAGTCAAAATAACATCTAATTTCATATAAGTCATATTTGTAATTTCATTGTTTGCAATAATATAAGATATGCACAAATTATAGGACATGTTGGAGCATGAAAATATTTGCTGCATCAAAAGCAGTTAATCTTTAGGGTATCTGGAGAACAGGCTGATCCGAAAAGCCAGAATCATGTGTAAAACTAGCCTGCATGGAATTGAAACTAGTTGACTTTTATAACCAGTTTCAACCTGAGAGAGAACTTAGATGAAATGGAAGAGCCCGGCATCAGTACACAATAGCTGGATGCTGGAATGAATGATTGCCTGATTCTTTCTCATTTATAGAGATGACAAGCAGGACATACAATTACAGGCCAAAAAAAAAAAAGAAATACCCCAACCTCTTGATTTTAAAAGGCAATAAAAATAAGGAAAGTGATATATTTTTACTCTGAGAAAAGCCTACGGCATTAAGAGGGCATTAGTAAGTGTGTGAGAGAGTAAATGAATGAGAGAGAAAAAGAGAGAAAAATCACCTAGAGGTGTTATGAAAGATGTTATAACTTTATCGATCCTGAAAAAAAAAACCCATTTTGTCTTCTAGCAATATTCAAATATAGAATCAGTCCACAGCAATGGATTCCATATAGACAATAAAAATACTTTTTTCATACAACACCAAAATAATTTACAATATCATTAGAGAAAAATCACAGAGATAGCATTTGACAATGCAGAGATAAGCAGACCACTGAATAACACTTGCAGCTGCAGGGGATGAGCACTGCCTCCATGCTTTGTTGGATAGCTAATATAGAAAACAAAATTCAGGAATAAATGTGCCTTTCATCTGATGCGATAACACATTCTTCTTGAGCATATTTCATACATTTGTCTGCCATTTGAAATGGTAAAAGAGATGCCTGCTATGTTATCAAAAAAGATGGCAGACTCTTGATGCAGAATTCCCATCCAAAATATTCCTTTTTCACAACATCATTCAAATATCATATGATAGACACTTCAAAGACTTACATGAAATAAAACCAAACCCACGGCAGAGTTAAGTGAGGTAAAATCAAATTATGATGAGTTGGTGGGAAACAGGATCTTTCATCAGTTTGTAAGTCATTCAGCCAGGCCAGAGAGGTGGGGCATCTGTAGCCCTTTGAGTACTCCCACAAGATTGAGCCAGCAGTGCCAATGTAACTGCATCCAATATTATCAGTGTATTGAAGGATGGGAGGAGGATACATAACATAAGGCCAAAAGATGAGCAATACACAGAACTAAACTTAGCATCTCAGGTTTGGGAAGCTTTTCAAGTAGAACAAAGAGAGTTGGATCTTTGATGAACATTGAATTTGCCTTCTCACATCACTTCACAAAGCGACTATATGCTCCAAGGGATGTAATGAATTCATACTCAGGATTCAGTTCGCCTGCTGTTTTCATCAGCAAGGAAATCTCTATTTTAGAGGGTAGCTCATCTGTAAAATGGAAATGATGACATCACAAAGTACTACAAGAAAGGTCAACAAATATGGATTAGATGTAAGAAAAAATATAAATAGCAGCATAGACTTGATATCTACTGGAAGATGTAGTTTCCAGTAAACCATGATGCTCCGAGACAGGCATTCAACTGTGAAATTTTAGAGTAAGGAAAATTAGTCTTTCTACAGCTTCTTATTTGATCTGTGGTTTATAGCATGTCTCCTCCTGTACATGCAGAACACTCACGAAGGAACAGAATAAAGAATAAGCACCAAAAGGCAAATCTTTTTTTTTCTTTGTTAAACTTTTTTTTAAAATGAAAGAATAAAATCTGCACGGGGAAGAAAAAAAGTTTTTCAAAAATGAGTGCTGGAAAATTAAGCATACTCTCAATAAATAAGCACAGTATCTATTTATCTACCATTATTTTTCATTAGTATATAGAGTAACCAGAACCAGAACCAGGATATATATTGTATACAAAAAAAAACCCACCCCACCCCTTAATTTTTTTAAAATGTGGCTATCATGTTGTCTGATAACCAAGACCCGTAACTTAGAAAATAAGCTGAAAAGAGAGAAGGAGACAGAATCCCTGTTGCTTTCCTGGTAGGGTTGCCAGGTCTGCTTCCAAAAAATAGCGGACAAGTGGGGGGGGGGGTTTAAGTAGTAAAAAAAAGTAGACTGTACAGCTTTAGATTACGTACCATTTCATCATAAAGCTTTTGAATAAAAAAAATGTCCACTGTTTTGTGAAAAAAAAATGGTGAACATAATGTGAAAAAAGTGGACTGTCCACTCAAATAGTGGACACCTGGCAACCCTATTTCCTGGAAGAAAAGAAACAAAAAACAAAAATGAAGTGCTGCATCAGGTCACCATTCCCAAAGCTCTCTTGAGCACAGGTTTGGCAGACTCTTGCTGTGGTACAAGCGTATAACCCTTATATTTCTCCCTTGAATATTTTCCCCTTCTTTCTCCAGCCAGGCTCTGAGCTCTATCAAATATTCATCGCCTCGCTTTCTAAATAATAGATCAATGTAATAACAGACAAAGTGCAGTTAATCACAGCTTTTCAAACCCCACACAGAAGCTGCCAGGAGATGGGCAGGGATAGATAATGCTGCAGGGGTCCAGAGTCCTAAGCCTCAGCAGCCTGCAATGACAACCAAGCAACCCCAAGCTTGGGTGCAGGGCCATCCCCCGCACAAAATGCAGCTGCAAGCTCCTTGTGGGTTGGACCCCAGCCACAGCTTTCCTCCCAACAGTGCCAAGGTGGACAGAGACACACACTTAAGACGAAGAGCATGAGAAAGAGAGGGGGGGGGGGTGGTAGGAAGCAAGCTGAGAAATATTCAGATTTATATAGCGTTTCAATCTACTGGTCTCCCTGTAACGAGGGACCAGACTTCAATCCTTTGGTACAAACATCCAGAATTATTGACCCGTTGCGAAGTCCTAAAACAGTTAAGTTGAAAAGGTCAAGAGAAGATTACAAAGATACTGTCAAGAAAGCTGACATCTGCTGGTGAGCAGGGCTGCCTTGGGAACAAGAACTGGTGGCAGATGCATTGTCAGAAAAAAGTAGTCTGCTGAGGTAGAAAACATATTATGCCTTTCTTGTAGCAACCGCTGTGCTTAAATTCAAACAGAGGCAGGAATTTTTGCCTTTTTTCTCTCTCCGCTATACTAGCATTTCTCTCTCTCCCCTCCCCCCATCTCTTTCTCTCTCTCTCTCTCTCTCTGAAACAGAACAGGAAAATTTATCTGTATTTCTGAAATGGTGTAAGTTTATTAACTGATGCCTCAGGAAAAGACAGTCCCTTGTCACTAAAATGAGTGTAATTCTTTTCCTAACTCTATTAAGAGGCTATTTTTATTTACTTTGACTTTTGACTCATTCTCATACCAAAGCACGAGAGATAACCCTGCTGAGAGCAAGGACATAGTAAATGGACTCAGGATTCAGAGCTTATGATTGAGAATTAAATGACAATTAAGAACAACACAAAACTAATTATAATTGATAGAACTGATAGCATTTTGGCTTCTATTATATCATCTATCTCATTCTAATGACATTCATTACTAATAAGGAACAAAAGGAATGATTTCCAATTGCACAGGTAAAATCAATTTGCCTCAATTTATGTCTAGAGTTTTTCCTGCTGTAATAAAAAAAATAGAGATAAGGGTCTACAACCTGTTTATTAATAAGATTGATGCAAAATATACCAAGCCATTTAAGCATACATTAAATGTGTATGACTTAACAGAATGATTAAGCCAAACATATCCATCAGGTTTTATTAGCCTTCAAGAAATCATCCATTTCTGGAATGTCATTGTTATCAGATATGTGGATATGAAACTAAGAAATGCTTCTTAGCTTGTAGAGTTTGTCCTACAAGCATGAAATGTTTATAACAAGCCCTGAACATCATCTCCCTAGCCTGACTAGTTAGATGTTCTGACTAAAAAGCTTGGGCTCCAAAGCCTGTTTTTTATATCTAGGTAATCCAAGATACAACATATGAGTACAGTTGTTACCCACTAGTCAGAGAAGCAATGAAAAATGATAGAGCAGCTCTCTCCACAATGAATGAAACATAGTATTCATCCATCCATCCATCCATCCATCCATTCATTCATTCATTCATCCATCCATTCATTCATTCATTCATTCATTTTATATGGTTACCCATTTGCCAAGCAACTCTGGGAGGACAACCACATTAAAAATAATATATCTATATCTGTTTGCATGTATGTCTTAATTTCTACGTGTATAAAATAAAAATCCAACAAATCAGTAAAACTTGCTATGAAATCCTGAGCACTAGGCACTATAATGTATAGCATACATGTTGAGATATATTGATGGCTTCTACCACATCCTGACGCCTTGCCCAAGGGAAGAGCCAGAGCTTTTTTTTTCAGAGCTTTTTTTAAAGGCCAGCAGGTTGGGGTTTTCCCCATCATGGTAAATATGTTGTATCACAGGGCAGGTGTAGCAACAAAGAAGTCATATTTCCTGGTTTCTTCCACAAAATGCTATATTCAATAGAAGGATTCCAGAGTATGCCAACCTTGTCTGATCCTGTTGGGTGGGCAGAGATAATCAGAAAAAGACAATTTCTTAAAAATCCTGGCCCTGTGTTGTGAAGGGTTTCATGCAATAGCCAACATTTGATTTGATTGAACAGTAGGCAATTCAGCACATGCAGTGATCAGTTGTATGAGCATACCTTTATTTATCAGAAACAAAGATGGAAAAGGAATAAATACTTTGGAAGCTAAAAGGAGCTTTACTGATGAAAACAACCTGGCTGAATTTGTTTGGACAGAGAACCACAATAGCACATATACAGATGTGCTGAATGCATCATATATACAATTGCAGAGGATCAATATCTGGCTGGCACTGTCAGATTCAGGAGAAGCTTATAAATCAATATATTCTTCCAGAAACTGAACCCTATATTCAGGACAACAAAAAACTCAAGGTCACATTAGTTGCTTTACTGCTGACAAGTATGTCCCAAACAGAGAGAAAAGATTTTCCTGATGCAGAATATAGAAATGAATCAAAATCTGTCAATCCTGGAAATCTTAAAACTTTCATATCAACAGACTTTTGCCTCCCCCACCTTGAGATCGGACTGCACCTGTTGTATTTATTCATTTGATTGAAATAGCCACCCATCTCACAAGTGACTCTGGCCAGCATACAATTAAAAAGAATTAAAACAACACGAAATAAATTTACATGGCACCAAGTAAAGCTGTTAGGCTATAGATATTAAGATAACCAGGAAGTGGGGCCCTTAACACACATGGGGACCCAGGCATCCAACCAAGTCTTCATAGTCTTACGAAAGACCAACAGGGTCGGGGTCATCCTGATGTCTGAAAGGAGACCACACCAGTGCCAGCCTTACAGGTGCCCATCAGGGCTTGTCCAGAATAATGGCAAAGGGCCAAGCACTTAACTGGTGGTATAATAAGTGAAAGAGAAAAGAGCACATGTGATCCCATGACCTCAAAAGAAAAGCAGCTTCATAATCACATGGCTTTGACAAAACTGATGATCAGGAGACTGCCAAAACAGTTTTCTTGGGCACTCTACTTGCTTCTGCCTTAGAAGTATTCACAAGAGATTGAGCGTGCCGTGGCCATCACAAGCAGGCGCAGACAGAACGCAGTCAGGTATGTATGCGCTAGCTTCTACCAGCATTAAAAGATTGGGAGGAAAGGAAGCTCGAGACTAATGCTGCTACTTCATGAATAAGTTATCCTGAGTGCTGCTTCCCTTCCTTGTTACCTTTTATAATAATAAAAATGTTCTTGCTGTTAAATATGCAGATATAAAAGGTACCATAAAATAAGACTAGTGTACCAAATTCAGCAAAGCCCTCAATACGCTCTCCTCTCCCATTCAAATTATCAACATTATCAGTAGCTTCATTTTATAATAAAAGTTGAATATGGGAATGAGGAATAGAAAAGAAGGAAGAATAGATTAGATAGCTAGATGTGGCATTATCCTTTCAACTCACAGGATTATTGCCTAATTTAAAAAATGCAAATTATTTGTTGGCAGGTCTATAGGTCACTGGCATTTGAATGACATCAGTTGCATCAGAAATCAGTAGGGAAAAATGGCCGACACTTCTGCAAGGAAATTCATAAAATGAAATCATTAATTTGAACAGACCTTAAGACATTTTAATATTGTTGTTTGTACAAAGCTAAGAGGAAAGGACATTCAGAGGTTAGGATAAAAAGTATTAAAAATGAGGATGGTATTTAATTAAAAATAAAAGTAACACAAGTTTTTAATAAAATCCCTATTAAAGATTTTGCTTAAGAAGAGTGTATTTTCTTTTTCTTCTCCTCTTCCTCCATAAATGATGAGGATGATGACGATGACGATGACGATGATGATGATGACAGAAACTATCAAGGAGCCACTATGTGATTTAAGGGTTTTTACATTTTTATTTATATCCCATCTTTATTATATTTATAAATAATTCAAGACAGCAAACATATCTAATATTCATTCCTCCTATTTTTCCCACAACAATCCTATGAGGTGGGTTGGACTGAGAGAGTCACTGGCCAAAGGTCACCCAGCTGGCTTTCATGCCCAAGGTGAGGCTAGAACTCATGCCATGCCTTAGCCACTAGAGGGGTAGGCAACCTTGGCTCTTTTATGACTCATGGATTTCAACTCCCAGAATTCTGGGAGTTGAAGTCCATGAGTCATAAAAGAGCCAAGGTTGCCTACCCCTGCACTAGACCAAAGTGGCTGAATGAAAGGAAGAACAGGTATAAGAACATGAGGACAAAAATGACTCAGCCTTCTTTAAGTTTCCCATAGTTCTTCTAGATCACGAACTGGTACGACTTCAAGGGCAGGTTCAGAATTATTCAGAGTCTTTCAGAATTTAGCTTGATCATTTGGAACTTGTCTAAAAGTTCTACTCTGAAGCATAGATTCATCTACTTGCTTTTGTTTTTGCCTTGTAATTGTAACTTTGAATCCTGTTTTCTTTGCCAAATAGAAGTGTTTTGGTCTTTGATGCACCAATTTTAAATCTATGCTTCTTATTGTAACATACAATCTAGCATTTGCTCAAATTCCTTAGGTTATCATAGATATGAAAGTGAAACAGAGAATGTACGGTAAGTTGGTTGATTTAGAGAAAGTATATAATAAAGTAAGTTGGCGTGAATTAGACATAAAAGTGTATGTACTTTTCTATGCAGATAATGCTCTGCTATTGACTGAGAACTTAAATAATCTGCAGTGACTATTAGACTGTATTATGCAATTAACCAAATACCCTAACAAATTACCAAAATATTGTACAATATCCGTACATTTTGGTAGAAAAAAATATGTAACTAGCAAGACTGTCAGCTTCCACCTTAATAAATAGTTTGTCTTCAACTACAACCCATTTGCGTAATAAAGAAAGTCAGAAGTTTCTACATCAAATAAAAATAAGAGAAAGTAAAGGACTTCATTGATGGTATAAAGAAATAATTCCATTTTTAGTAACTCCAGCTAAGGTAGAGTAGTAGAATACTACATTGTCATCCAATTAATTAAAAAGGAAGGAAAAGGAATATATCCATTTCATTCTATCTACATTTGTTTCAAACATTTATGCTGCATCATATTAAAGGCCTTTTCAATTGTTTATTTTATTTATATAGTTGTCCATCTGACATAAATAACTGAGTGCATAACGTTAGAACAGACAAGTTTACCAAACATAACCCCCCCCCCCAAATAAATCACTGACCACACCCGCAATACTGCATCCAATTTTAGTCACCCCAATATAAATAAGATGTTGAGACACTGGAAAGAGTGCAGAGAAGAACAAAAGGACAATTAGGGGGCTGGAGGCTAAAACATATAAAGAACAGTTGCAGGAATTGGATATATCTAGCCTAGTGAAAAGAAAGACTAGAGGAGACGTGATAGCAGTGTCCAATATTTGAAGGGCTACCATAAAAATGAATCAACCTATTTTCCAAAGCACCAGCAAGCAAGACAAGAAGCAATGGATAGAAACTAATCAAGGAGAGAAGCAACCTAGAACTAAGGAGAAATTTCCTAACAGTGAGAATAATTAACTAGTGGAATGCCTTGCCTTCAGAAGCTGTGGGCGCTCCATCATTATCATCATTAAAATGCTTCACCATTTTAAGAAGAGACTAGACAGCCGCTTGTCTGAAATAGTATAGGGTCTCCTGCTCGAGCAGGGGGTTGGACTAGAAGACCTCCAAGGTCCCTTCCAACTCTGTTATGTTGAATAGTGGAGTCCAGTGCCTGGGAAACAGCCAGGTCTTCAATGCCTTGTGAAAGGCTGATAGGATTGGAGCGTTCTCTTCCTTCTGCTGTTCCATAGAGCAGATGCTGCCACAGAGAAGGCATGATTTCATAATCCAGAAAAGATGGCATTGCTTAATAGAAGGGGCCTGGGCATGCCCTTTCTGATAGATTTGATGGGCAGGCAGAAAAGAGAAAGATATTCCTATAAGTAACCTGGCTCTGTACCATGGAGGGCATTATAGGTGTAGATAGACCATCACCTTGAATTGTACTTGGAAGCATACTGTGAGCCAAAGCAGTATGTGGAGCAGCAATGTTACATGGGCATAACAAGAAATGTAAAAACTGTCCTCACCATAGTAGCATCCAATAAACAGCGAATGAACCTATTGCTGATTATAATTTTTGTGAATGTATAATCACAATATCAATTGTAATCTGTTATCAGATGCTTGGCAACCTAAAACCAGATTACACAGGATGAATATCATGCGTCATATTGTCCATAATTGACGTGCTTGGGTTTCTTCAGTATTTTTACATCAATGTTTAACAAGGAAATGGGATGATAGACTGCACATCAGCAGGATATTTTCCAGTCTATAAAACTGCAATTATATTACATTCCTCAGCGACCGTGACAAGAAAAGTTTGTATCGGTATTATTGCAGACTTCCAATTGCATTGTGGCAAAGAATGCAATGTGGATCTTACATCACTTAATGCATAACCATTTGGAGTAGAACTTTTTGTTCTCACAAGATTTAATGGTATATATTATTTCTTGGAGCTAAACAGGCAATTATTTATGTAGTAAAATCAGTGGTGGGATTCAAATATATGAACAACCAGTTCTCTGTGTGGATGCCGCTTCTGGAAGTCCATTCTGGTCCTGGGCAACAAAAAATTAGCTACCGGTTCTGCCCAAGTGGTGCGAACTGGCTGAATCTCACCACTGAGTAAAATCATTATTTTACAGCCCTCCATTCAACTTACTTCAGATGTCATGAATAAAATGTGAATCTGTATTTTACTCCAAATAAGAGATAAAATCCAGTGCTTTCGAAGCAGTCCAAGTCAGTCAGTTGTTTTTCTACATGCACTAATAATATTTCTTTTTTACATATACAGTACTGTTTCTCTCGGTAATCTTGGCATACAGAATTTTTGTTGATCTCAGACCACTAGTGTAATTGTAATACATTCTCTACTATGGTTTCAAAGGCATCTGAGATGGATAGGAAAGGATCTTGGGTTTTTTATTTTTGCAATTACTTTACATTGGTTTTGAAGGTCTCAAGAGTAGACAGAAAAACAGAGTAAATTTGAGCTAAAATATTACTTATATTTTGATCGAAAAATTGCTCAAAGGTATCCATTACATATTGTGTGTTTGTGAAGACTGTACTATAAAAAAAAACCCAAGTGTCAGATATTTATAAACTAAAGACTATCTGAAGAAATGTGAATTGCAGTGCAACTAAAATGTAATTGGGCAAGAAAATATGAAAATGGCAAGGCAACAGAATTCAATGAAGCAGCCCTGAGGGAATGGGACAACTTGCCACAGCCAACTTGCCACTGAACAACTCACAACAGCCAACTTGCCATGGGACAACTCACTGCGGAACAATTTAACAATTCTATTTAATTATTTAAAATAAATAAAAAATGATTTTAATTTTTGTCGATCACGTTTCATTTTGTCCCTCCTTTTGCATCCTTTCTTTAACGATTCTGGTTCCATCATTTCTTTGTTATTAGTGTAACATTTGTCCAGCAACGAGTTGGCTGTGGCAAGTTGGCCATGGCGAATTTTCATAGACCCCCAGCAATGAAGTGGTATCTTCGGCAATCCTCGTGTGGTCTTATTCAATCCAAAGTGAAAATAAGATCAGCACCTAACACATCAGCATAGCACATTTCAAAGCCAGTGATAGTTTATCTGTGATGATTTCATAAATGCCATAAGACGGCTAACAAACAAAACTTTGAGGAAGGTTTAAGGAAGTCATTCAGGAAAACATTAAATGCAGTAATCTACAAACAAACAACTAATAAAACACATGAAAAAGTAAACAACATTAAAAGCAGACAAAAATCCCCCCCAAAGCCTTCACTTTATATATAACAAAAACTAAAAAGAAACCTCCTGCCAAAGTCTATGGGGACACTGAACTGGGGGACACTCAAATGATAGTAAAAGAACTGATCCTTTACCCAGGTCAGGCTATCCCCTCTAGTGGGGGGGGCAGGGCATGAGGAATGAAAAGGCATTGAAAAGATTGTCACATGATTTCACAACCAGAAACAAGCTGGGTTGTATTGTTTTTCATGTCAGTTTTCAGGGACTAACAAAAATTAGTGGAAAAGATTCTTTTTTGCTTTGCTGCAAATGGACTTCAATCCACTTGTGGACTGTCTTTGGAGGAAAATCAGGAAAACTCAGTATCATCCTTGTTTTCCAAAGGTTTCAGTTCAATTCAAGGATTCTGATTTGTCGTAACAAATGATTGTTATTTTGATCCAAATAGAACCAGAAACCCATAAAATAGCCAGCTTCAGTTTCAAGCATATATTCTCAGGCAGTGATAAGCTCTCACACTTTTTTTTATGAAAGTTGCTATTCTTGCTTACCAGTGTAAGGAATATTTAGACAATGTAAATTATGTCTGTGGTAAAAACTCTGTAGGCAAATCACTTCACTCTTTTAATTTTCAAAAAACATTTGTCATGCAAGTTGTTTATCAGATTTTTCAAAGGAATAATTCCTCTTTCATATGAACCAATCACCAGGATTATGATTTTTTAAAAAAATTAAAATATATACTGAGAACCTTTGGTTTGAATTCTCAAATTTTGATGCAAATTCTCCACTGAATTTTTTATCTGCATAAATACAATCCTTCTAAAATTTGTATATCACAGGAAAGTGTTGCTAAAAGTTTAGCTTTGTTTTCATTTTCATTTTCTACAGATGGGGGATGGACGCAGCAGTGTTGTTCTGCTTTGCAGTCAGATCAACAGACTCCTCTCCCTTAATTTTCTTTGTCATCCCAGTTTCAGGAGAACGTGAAAAGATTCTGTTGACTTAGGCACACGTGCTATTACAATACTTGGAAAACTTTGTGAGAGAAAGACTGTATAGAGTAAATAATACCTAAGGCAACTATGTATAAATCAATACATATCATTTCTGACAATTATTAGGGATAATTGCATTTTGCAAATAGGAATTTTATGTAATTTAGGAAACCTGATTCACATTCTTCTCATCGTAATCCAATATCCTTTTCTGTTATACTAAGACTATCCTGCATTGCATGATGCCATACCTCAAACCCCAAAAAGGAAGGCACTCTAATCTGATTCTAGATTATGTACCGTGCATATACTTTGGGAAAGGTCAATACCATTATCTCAGTATAAAACATTATTAGAATAGTTATTGAGGTAAGATATGTAGAAGGTCCTTTTCTTGAATCTATAATTGAGGGGGTAAAAATCATAGGAAAGACTTCTGTCCAAGAGTCTATAAATTTACCTGCAGTTAGAATCAAGATGGTAGCTTAGTTGAAACTATGTTACTTTAAAGCAGATAGCTGCATATCTACAAAAATGAATTGTTTATGTTCTTAACATGTATATTATGTTATTAAGAACACTAAAGGAGATTTCCTTGGCACTTCAAAGCAGTGCACACTTTATAATTCATAGGTACCTGTAATATCTGTTTGATCATCATCAGTTTCTACTGCTGCTGCAGCTGCTCTGTTTTTCTTCTCCAACTCTTTCATTTCAGGCACATAGAAGTCCTCTTGACGTGCAAGAGGGCATATAAAATAGATTTTATCTCCTTTGTAGATCTCCAATCTAGGATGGGCGCATAGTTTCCGCTCCTAAAATAGATAAGGCACATAGCATTGAAGATATATTTCTCTCTACCATTGTGTTACAATTAATAAATGCATTCCTGGGCACTATATTAAGATTAGGAATTGCCAGGTTGTAGTTTCTTGGTATTCCAGGGTGATGTTCCCATCTTTAACATGATTGCTATGATATATTCAGCCAATCCAATGTTCTTTATCATTTTCGGACACCATGAGATCAAATTTATAAATGGTTCAGTATCTTGTGAAAAATGGGAAAGGGCTTTAAGGCTCTGAAATAAAACATATAACCAATTGCAAAGCACTGAGAGTGCTTAGCAGATCAATGAACTCCTTCAAGGAGCTGATCCATATTTCATTGTGCTAAATTATATAGCCCCTGCTTTGAGCACCAATTCCAAATGGTGTGAGATTCATTTCAGAAAGACCATATGACATACAGCAGCAGTTTAAAAAAAATCTGAGAAAGATTTCAACCTGATCCCACTTCTAAATTATCATGAGAAAAGTGTCATTAAAGTTTCCTCATTTTTTCTTCCTGGTTTATCTATAAGCTTATTCCAAGCTCAGCTGCATCTGGAAAAGGCCAAACGTTAAATGGCAGATAATTCTATTTTTCATATAGAAAGACCATCGAGTCCTAATATATTCTGGAAGGAGAAGAGGAGAGGGGAGGGGAGGGGAGGAGATCTGAGATTCTTGAGAAAAAGTAATATATGTAGCTCATGGCTCCACGGTTAAGTCTTGGATGATTTCTGAGCTCACGTTTGCTTGCAGACATCTCCTTATCCAACTAGGTAAGATTATCAATTCTTGCACTCTACAATCCTTGGGAGAGACAGCCAGAAGGACTGTATTATTCTTTACTCACTAAAGGTGCTAATCAAGTTTCTAAATTTGGGTAAATACAGCATGAATTAATCCAGGTAAAAATATCTTAATTATTTTCAATCAGTTAACCTACTAAAATTATTACAGCACTGATTATTGGGGGGTTATATTAATTTAAACATTTTAATTTATTTTCTATTACAGTACAATCACAACAAAGAGACTATCATAGGGTATACTGACTCTTCTCTGAAAAGCAGGCAGTCGTTTCATTAATTTATGTGAGATCTTTCAGCAAGAGACATTTTACGATCAATCAGTTCCTTGAGCCTAATGCATTTAGCTGTATTTTCAGCACTTTCACCTCAAAGTCCTTTGGGTTCCTTCACACAACATCCCTGGCTTGTTTTACAATTCCAAAGAAAGCATTTCTAGAAGGAGAACAGCAACTCCCATCCTTTGAATGATAAATGAACTACACATAATGTTCATAGATATACAGTAGATGACAAATATGGTACTGCCATTACTGTCCAATTCTCCTCATACAGTTTTATGCCAGGTGGTATATACTGTCCACTCCTTCTGCTCCCTGTTCACTTCCTATTTCCCACCCCAAAACTATTGTTGCACTATTCTTCTTAATTTTATGTTCACATGAATGAAAAAAAAATATCAGCCACAATAAGTACAATCTATATCAACAAAGATGGCAATTTTGCACAGGCTATGTCCAATCTTTAATCTAGTTTTTGAAATACACATCACAGTAAACTTCCTCAACCATCCATCACCCTTAAACTGTAGGGAATAAAACTGCCCAAATTCCAAGCCAGGATGTCATTTTGGAAACACTGGAACAAGAGCCAAAAGGAGGTGTTTTGGTCTTCCCCACCAGCAATCAACACCCAGATGAGCATAGATTAACACCCGAAATTAACATCAGACCAACAATTAAGAAGTAATCAAGGAACTGCCAAACCAGCTAACAGAAAACAGCCCTCCAGGACCACTCCCACAAACATTGACAGGGAAGCCACTGGAATATAAATTGAGAGCAAACTCCATTTCCTACTAATACTGAAGATTTTACTTACTTTTGGGTAATGAAAAATCTGCAAGAAAACAACCAAGCTCAGGGATCCCTCATTTCAAGCCTGAGCTACAAATTCCCCTTTATCGAAATCAAACACTGAAAATACAAGCTGTTAAAAATTATTGCTCTCAATACCACGGATCATAGTATCTTCTGAACTAGTTTAGGGCAGGGCTTTTCAACCTTTTCACCCATTGAGCCACTTTTAGGATATGGCAACATCCGAGTACCACCAGTCGCCTAGCAAGGTGTCAAAAACTTGATGACCCCCCCCCAAAAAAGGAAAAAAGTGATGAAGTACAGGTAGTCCTCGACTTACAACAGTTCGCTTAGTGACTGTTCGAAGTTACAATGGCACTGAAAGAAGTGCCCCCCAAGCCACAGCCGAGCAAGACACCTGCCTGCACACCCAGCGGCACTCTTCCTCCTGTCCGAGGTTTTCATTGTTGTGAGCATTTCTGTTGAGGATTGGCAGCGGGGGTGGAGTGGGTTTTTTTTTTGTTTTTATTCCCCCCCCCTCTGCTGGGTGGTTGCAGCAGGTTTTGGTCACTTCACATGACCCTGGGACACTGTGACCGTCATAAATATGAATCAGTTGCAGGTTCAGCTCATTCCCCTCCCCACTACTTTTCTAGGATGGTCGCGTACCACCTGCCAGGTGCCCATGTACCATAGGTGGTACCCGTACCACTGGTTGAAAAGCCCTGGTTTAGGGGATTAAAAATAGGAGCACCGCTCTTTGATAGTTCTCCTCCTCTCAGGGTTTGTTCATTCAGTGTTGCTAGGGAAAGAGAAAGCTAGCTTTGGGACTCTGGTTTGCAAGGTGCCTCAGAGTTCGATCCTCTTTCTCCACTCCTATTTAAAATCTATATGAAGCTGTAGGGTCAAGTCATGTGCTGGCATAGGGTTGTATCTAGCAGCATGTTGATAATATCACTGATACCTGAATTACACGCATTTCCAGTAAATCTCTGAGTGCAATTCCAGGTTCTGGTTTATGGCACAGGGCTAAGATACTTGATGGATTGCCTGTGTCTGATGGCTTCTGCTTATTCCACCAGATCCAGCAGGCTGGGCAAGCTCCAGATGCCTTCCGTGAAAACAGAGCCACTTTATAGAACCTAGAAGCAAGATTTCTCTGTTGCGGCAGCTGACCCACGATGTTTGGATGGCCACATTTCTGTTGGCATTCTGGAAGGCCTTAAAAACCTGCCTTTTCGCTCAGGTTTTAGGGCTAGATCAGGGGTAGGTAACCTTGGCTCTTTTATGACTCGTGGACTTCAACTGCCAGAATTCCTGAGCCAGCATGGCTGGCTCAGGAATTCTGGGAGTTGAAGTCCACGAGTCATAAAAGAGCCAAGGTTGCCTACCCCGGGCTAGATGGTTTGCATTTTTAGCCTGTGCTGACTGAATTTTTTTTTTGCCTGGTATCTTTTATTGTTTTTTAAAATTGTTTTTAACGGTATGTTTCTATTTTTACGTTTGCTAGCTAGACCGAGTTATTTGATTAGGATGGGCAGTCATATAAATTCATATCAAGGATTAATAAAGCACTTCCTAGGGTCAGCCTTGTTTAATGTGTTCCTTTTTACTTCTGCTTTCTTTTAATGTTGATTTGGCTTTCAAGTAATAAGCCATCCTGAATTTTGGGGACAAAGTGAATCATATAAACACAAAGCAAGATGGAAAGTTTATACTTTCAAAGATTTTTCTCTCTCTACTAGCTGGGGAACTTAAACCTTGATAATATTTTGATCTGTGCTTCAGCTTTTAAAACACGTTCATGCCAGGAATCAAGTTCTTATTTTCCTTTCTTTTTTTTAATTTTCTTTTCTTTTTGGCAACTGTGGAAAACAGATGTTACTCTGCAACCTATTCTTAATGCACTCAGCAGTGCTGATCCAAGAGAATGCCAGCTAGTGCGTCTAGCAGGAACTTGCCAGAGTTGAGATCCCTGCTTTCAGCCTGAAGAAACGACTCCTATGAGCTGTTTCTTGCTCAAAGCTTCCCCACGTTTTTAATTCTGAAAAGACAGATAAAAGAAGTTATTTCTATGACTGGATGTAAAGACTGTGTTTGGAATTCCTCTTAAGTCCTGGCTATTTTCCCAGACAAGGAGGCTGGGAGTTTAGATGAGCCCAGATGGATGGGTTGCTGGTTTCCTCAGTTGCCACAGGATAGTTGTCTTCCATTAGCATTTGGTGTACAAGTGGTCCTCAACTTACAACAGTTTGTTTAGTGACCCTTCAAAGTTACAACAGCACTAAAAAGATGCCTTATGACCATTTTTCACACTTGCAACCAGGGCTTTTTTTTCTCATAGAACGCCCAGAACGGAGTTCCGGCACCTTTTTTGGATGGAACCTTGTAGGGTAGGCAAGGCGGGTTGTATGACGTGTGTGAGTTCTGTCACATTTTTTTTTTTAGAAAAAAAGCACTGCTTGCAACCATTGCAGCTTCCCCATGGTCACGTGATCAAAATTCAGACGCTTGGCAACTGACTCATATTTATGACAGTGGTCATGTGATCCCCTTTTGTGACCTTCCAACAAGCAAAGTCAATGGGGAAGCCAGCTTCACTTAACAACCGTGTGACTAACTTAAGAACTGCAGTGATTCACCTAACTATGGCAAGAAAAGTCATAAAATGGGGGAAAAACTCACTTAAGAAATATCTTGCCCAAAAGAAATTTTGGGCTCAATTGTGGTCGTAAGTTGAGGACTACCTATTGTTTTGGCATTTTGTTAGCCACCCAGAGTAACATTTGCAAGATGAAAAACCATACAATTCTATTAAGTTAGGTAAATGAAAAAAAAAAAGTGGCCATAATCTATTATTTCCTGCTTTTCCTTTATCTGTATGCTAGACAGAACTTCTTAATTTTAATAGCATTCTCGACTAACTTCAGTATGTTTGATTAGCAATGCCACTTCTAAACATTTCTGTTGTCAACTAAAGAAGGAGAGTGGATTGGATGGCAAAAATGTGAATTAAAAAGAATCCTGAACCACAGAAGATCAAAGAAGGTAGGCTGCAATGAGTTGGGCAGGGAATGGACTTTGTGCTGAATTAACAGCTGGCTGTTTAATGAACACCCACACTCTGCCCACTAGCATCTGTATGGCTCTGTATGCATTATCATTTCCACAAAATGTACATCTGAGGATGCCGGGGTGAGTTTCTTTATGAAAAAGCTAAGGGTGGGAAGGAGGATTAGTTTCTCCTAGATAAATAGCAAAGTGTGACAGACAAAGTGGTAATGTCCTCAAATAGCCTCTGTTGATCATGGCTCAACTAATATGCTATACAACAGGCTTCTAGCCAAAAACCATGGGAAGTAAGTCCTCCATTACGTCCGGGAGAGTTGTACACAGTTTTGAATTAGCAGTAGAAGTTTGTGAAAATGAAAAGAAAAATAAATTGTTACAAGAAATTTTGACTGTGTCTCAATAGAAAAAACAAATAACTTAAATGTTTCTAAATAAATGAATGGCTCATAACCATTTAAAGCAGTCATCTTAGCCTTTTCAGTATTCATAGTGTCTTCCCTATTTGTCTCTTGCTGTCACTCTGTTTTCCGCAATAATGGCAGTACAGTGAGTTTGAGTTTCATCCATCATAAGGCTGCCATGTAACAAAAAGAACCAACTTGTAGAGAAGTCAATTTATTTCAATTTCCAGGGATAGGAACAACATCTTTGACCTCTGCTGTCTGGAAGAAGAGGACCTATCTCCTTGTAAACCACCACATAAATGCCTCCTATTGAGATTTCCCTATACTCCTTACTATGATTAAAGAGCATCCACAGCATTTGTCTGTGGATGAATGAGGATAGTTTAGTTGAGTCTTACACAATCTGGTTTCTATCATATATTGCAGTGATGGCGAACCTTTTAGAGACTGAGTGCCCAAAACACGCACCCCACCCCCACTCCACCTCCCACCCTGCCTGCTCCGCCCCCGCCCATTCCCTGCTCTGCCCGCCCACAGGGCCACGCACCGCCTCAATGGCCCGCTGTAGCAGACTGCCCAGGCAGCCCTGCAGCGCCATGGCAGCCACGCCCTCCGCCCACACCCCGCAGCATCATCTGCACGGTATGGGACGTGAGGGCGGAGTCTTGTCCCTGCTGCCCGGCTATGTCCTTGGCTGCACTGCTCCGTGCAGGCCGTGCCTGCCGTCAACTCTCCTCCAGGGGGGCTGCTGAAGAGGAGGGGGCCGTGGGGGGAGGCGGGACTGTGGCGACAGCACGCGTGCCCACAAAGAGGGCTCCGGGTGCCACCTCTGGCACGCATGCCATAGGTTCGCCACCACTGATATATTGCCTGTAATCCTTCCTGAAGAATTGCATGAGTTAAACTAAGACTTTTGAGTGCACAAAGTTGAGAAAGTCTAGTGCAGAGACTGAGTGCCCAAAAACCAGCCCCACCCCACCCGCTACACCCCCACCCCGCCCGGAGGGCCATCCACCATCTCCACGGCCTGCCACAGATTGCCCAAGCGGCCCAGCAGCACCATGGCAGCTATGTCCTCCGCCTGTGACTGCGCGCGATGGGCCACGAAGGCGGAGTCTTGTCCCAGCTGCCATGTCTTTGGCTGTGCTGCTCTGCGCGTGCTGTGCTCGGGGGCAACTCTCCTCTGGGGGGACTGCAAGTGAGGAGGGAGTTGCGGGGGGAGGTGGGGCTAGGGTGATAGTGTGCGTGCCCACATAGAGGGCTCTGAGTGCCACCTCTGGCACGCATCCCATAGGTTTGCCACCACTGGTCTATTGTAAAGGTTTGAGTCAGACATCACTCCTTCTGCTCAATCATGTGGGACCTGATGGCATCATATATTTTTGCATCTTCCCTTGAAGTTGTTTCAGAAAATAGAGAACCGGTTTTACTGGGAACCCAATATTTGTTGGTTCGATAAGTATTACTCTTTTTTTAATAAAAAAAAGTATGCACATTTAATGTTACCAGGTGAATGAAGCTGCAAATCAGTAGATACCAACTGACTATCAATCAAGGAACAGAGGCTCATTTAATGCTCCTTGGGGGACCTGAGAGCAGCACATGATGCAAATTGGTGAGGCCACATTACATATTTGAGCAGGACTGAAGATTTTTTTTAAGGGGAATTGCCTTTTTTTAATCTAGTTAACTTATTTTAGAGAATGCATTATAGTTTTTATGGCAGAAAACTGTGTTGCTGATTTTACTATCCTAGACCTCTAGAGATAGCAAAAAAGAAAAAGTAAACAGGTTCAGATTTACATTTAGCCCTGGAACTGTAGGTTGCTCATTTGTCCTATGATACATGGATTTACTCAAAGTCTATTTACAATTCCTTTATCTAAGTGCAATAGCTTAAATGTCTTTTTTCTCAAATACACCCAAAAAATTACTGAAATATTTATGTAATACTAGTGGGCAGTCGGTAACCCAATGCCTACACACACATTCTGATTATTCTATATATCCCGATGAGCATTTGCCTCATTTACTGATTAATTACAGTAGTATAGCTTGCTACTGAAATCTGATAGCAAATGTCCAAACTGTATTAAATGATGTTCAATCGAGGGTAAATACAGATAGCTCTCAACTTACAACAGTTCCTTTAGTGACCATTCAAAATTACAATGGCACTGAATAAAGCGACTTAAGACCATCTTTCATAGTTACAACCTTTGCAGCATCCCCATGATCATGTGATCAGAATTCAGAGGTTGGCTACTAGTTCATATTTATGATGGTTGCTGTGTCCTGGGCTTCCCCTGGCTTCCCCATTGACAAGCAAAGTCAATGGGGAAGCCAGCGGTGAATGCTCCAACACTGGAAGTTTTTAAGAAGAGACTGGACAGTCATTTGTCTGAAATGGTATAGGGTTTCCTGCCTGAGCAGGGGGTTGGACTAGATGACCTCCAAGGTCCCTTCCAACTTTATTATTATTATTATTATTATTCACTTAACAACTGGGTTATTAACTTAATAACTTCAGTGATTCATTTAACAACTGTGGCAAGAAATGCCGTAAAATGGGGCAAAACTCACTTAACAAATGTCTCACTTAACAACAGAAATTTTTGGCTCAATTGTGGTCGTAACTCGAGGTCTACTTGTACACTATTTTTACGTCTTCCCACTTTTCTAGATTTGTCAAAGTTACTTTTACCGTTACTACCTCCTGAAAACAACCCAGCTCTAATACTTTTGTACTTCATGCAACCTTCACCTTGAATGACCCCTATTAAACCACTGACTCATCTTTACTTAAATCACAAATTTCTTAAAGTAGACCTTAACAATGGTGACTAGTTCGTAACTACTTTTATAGCTGGCACCATGTAAACAACATATTAATTACTATGAAAGCAACCATACAATATCACTTAAATGTAAACAAAATCTTTTCAAGCATGGCTAAACTAATCAATTTAAAAAATAGAACTGTGTACACTACAAATACATCTATAGCATTGCACACTTCTAAAGGCAGAAGCTGATTAGGCAGAAACTAACAGACCAGACATAAAACCACTGTCTGAACACAGATATATTTTAATCTCAAAACTGGGATGGAAACTGCCAAAGCACATTGATTTGAAAGGACAGAACAAAAAAGCTTAAGAATTAAACTCTTCCAGAAAGGGAGGGAGAAGGAGAGAAACGTGGAATAGAAACATATTAAAAAAAATCACACCAGAAGTGTAAAAAAATTGTAAATTAGAAAATACTTTAAAATAAAAGAAAACACTGTGTTTTAGTGATAAGAAGCAAATGTTTCCATTCACTATTGTTCAGATTTATATGAAGAAAATAGATAAGCTCTGCAAGGAAATTTGCCTCGGTCTAAATATTAAAACCAAGATTTTACTGATTCTTCTTTCCTCTCTTACCTTCCAATGCAAAACAGAAGAAAATCAGCATATGTGTGTTGGCCTACTTCTTACCCAAGCGGCCCCCGTTTTTTAACACCCCTTCCCCAAATATGCTTTCATTCAGAGAATACTTTGTGAGGAATACTAGCCAATCCTCAGAATTGCACAAAGAATCATATCATATCTTCAATATTCAGTAGCTGCTATACTCATTTTCATTTATGGAAATAGGGTGAAAAACAGCTAATGAAATTTGATGCCCATACACACAAATTAATATTTTAAAATGCAGTGACTAAATCAAGCAAGAACAAAAGAAAGAGTAATGCTTTACTAAGGGTTGGTACAAAAAGAAAAAAAGAAAATGCATTAAAGCATATATACCAAAGAATCTGAAAATTCTATTACGTTGTGCCATTTGGCACAAAAATCACATTGCTTTCGCTAAAATAAGAGATCATCTGGGAGAAGAAAATAAGCAATATTTTAATAACCTCAAATGTTTATTTCTTAATTCATTTCTTTTCTTTTTTCCTCATTTTCTTCCCCACTCCCACCCTGCTTTTATGCAAGTACAATTATCCTTTTGGGCCCAAAGCTTGCCATTGCCTTCGTCTGCAAACCCAACTCTTCTCAACTTGTTTATTTTAGTAATATGCACAAAATTTCTAAACAAGCATAACGTGACAATGATATCCTTACTCTGCATCAAACCGAAACCATTTGGCTGTTTTCTAGCTTCTATTTAAGTTACTGGCAAAAAAAAAAAGTTCCTATATATGATACCACTGCTGCTGCTTCTTGTTGTTGTTACTGCTATTGCTATAAGATTTTTCTAGCAATTATTAGAAACTAGTTTCCGTTGATTCCTAAGATATTAATATTTCTAATTGATTTAAGGCATTTCCATACAGATAGTCCTCGAGTTTTGATAGTAACTGGAACCAGAATTTCTATCACTAAGCAATGTCCTAAATTAATCCCTGTGAAACCCAGAAGATAATGCCCATGGAATCAAATTTTTCTCTCCCACTACTGTTAACTCCCTATTTAAGAAGGAGTAGAATCTTAATACAAAGCTGCCTCAAATTCCAAAGCTCACAGAAAGAAACTATAGTCCATGGTAGTCCCAAAGGTGCTTTTTCAAAAGGCAACTGGACTTTGTTGATCCTTAGGATCCAGAGAAGGACTCTTCAGAAAGGAGTGCACAAGCTTTGTGCAAGACTGCCTCCCTGGCCTAGGGAATTTTTAGTGGGGTTTTTAAGAGAAATTTTAATTATACAGGCCATAGCAAATATTTCTTTTTAATTTGGTTTTAAATTAGGTATTTATTGTAGCATTGGTTTTATAAGGCTGTCAGCCGCCCTGAGTCCGGTAAGGAGAAGGGCGGGATATAAATCGAATAAATAAATAATAATAATAATGTATCAATAAGGCACTGAAAACTTCCTGGGCCCAGCTATTCTCTCTCTCTCCTCCCCCCCCCTGCATTCTCTCTCTCTCTCTCTCTCTCTCTCTCTCTCTCTCTCACACACACACACACACACACACACACACACACACACACATCTGCCCAAGAGAACAGGAAGAACACAGATCTAGTGAGGTTCATGCCACAAAGCTCCTTATTCACTTCCTTAGGGTCCCAGTCATCACCTCTCCAGTTGACAATACAATATATTGTCCCAGTCACTTCTGAATTTGCCCACACATAGTCAAACTTCTGGAGAATTTAAGCAAGTTTATCAGCAGAGTGTTGTGCAAATTCATCACCACAACAGGATGATACATGCTCCCAACAAGGACTTTAACCAAGGCCACTGGATGACAATCTACAATGAATAAAGGTGGCATAGGCTCTTAGGCACCATCTCACTACACACTCTGGTCATCTTTCTTTGTCAACACTGGACTAAATGCCTAACAAAGGTTTTGTCATATTCCTGAGAATATCTCCACAACAAAGGACTAATTTTTGGCTCCACCATCTTCAAAACACCAAGCAATGGCTCTGAAACAAAAAGAGATGTGATGTATCCCAATCGATCTGAACTCAAGTGCAATTACTTGGGACTGAGCGACTGTTGTCATGGACACGCTACAGTTTAAAACCTGTCAAATCATGCCATAAGGACATGAATTGAAGTCCACTAGCGTTAATAATTGGACAAAAACCAATTCCAATCCAATAGCAAGATCCTGTAGCTCAGGAATGGATTCTTTCAGGCAACAGGATAGACAATAGATAAACAGGAACTCTCACTAACACTCAATCTAACACACTGACATCTATATCCTATCAGTTCTGGAGGGGGTGCCTGTTCAGAGGTAAGCTGTCTTGGAGAATCATTACTAATCATTCAAGATTGGTGCAAGACTTGAAATCCAAAATGATAGATCCCTAAATCACAGCCACTGCCAAACAATGCTTCATTCATAAAAGCCACTATCATTTACCACCAGGTGCTAAATGAGTGGTGTTTTATTGCAGAATAACATGGCATTTAACCGCACCAAACCTCAAGAACCCTAGCAATCTGGCTTTCCAGATTCAGGAATGAAACATCAGAATAGCATTGCTGTACCAGCCTAGGCTCCCTCTAAGTCAGCATTCCATCTAACATAGTGGCCCTACAGGTGCATCTAGGAAGCACACAAAGAAGATATCAAGACAGCCTTTTTTCTCATTGTTCCCATGAACTTTGTATGTAATGGCAGAGCGCCACCATGACTGTAGGCAGCACCCAGTCCTTAAGACTGGCAACCAGTTACAGAAATGCTATTTAGGAAGCTATCAAGGTCCCTTCTGAAGTCATCAAAACTAAACGCTAACTTAAAACACCACTTTTAGGTAGCACTTAAATTGAATGAAGAAATAAATATCTTGTATTTTATGAGATTGTATGAAAAAGTAAAGCTGTCTGATGTTAAAACACTGAGAACTGACTGCTATTAATATGCATAAGATGAAATAATATGGTGAACCCCTCCTCTGAATCCATAAAAAAAAATATAACAAGGACCTCTTCCTCTGTGTCATTAGACCTTATTTTTCTGTGAAATTGGCAAATCAGATGCAACAGAGGGCAGAGGAAAAGAAGCAAATGGTAAAAACCCTTCATCCATCCCCAAACTATTTCCAAAACATATTACTTATCTTATCTATGTGTTCTTTATAGAACAATTAGCTGGTTTCTATCTTGGCCAATTCTATTCAAATATAACACAAAATTCATAAACTATAGCTGGTATAAACTAGCAGTTATAAGACCAAGTATGTGCCCTATTTGTAGGTACTTCCAAAAGCAATTCAACTCCTATAGTCTTGCCACTTTGACAAATCACTCATTAATAGGCAGATAGACTAGGAAGCAACTAAAGATAAAGGAAACCTTTGATTTAAGCACATCCCTAAGCACATCCTTCCTCACACCACTTATTAACCAGCACCCAGATCCATGGGAATCAGCAACAATTAAACAGGAGCAATCAAGGAAGAAAAAAAAAATACTTGTAGGACAAACTACCATATACTATGTAAACAGTCAACTAAGTTCACTCTGCCATACACTGATGATGTTACCTAGTTTGTTAGGTAAGCTAGTAGTGGTGCAGTGGTTAGAATGCAGTATTTCAGGCTAATTCTGCCCAATGGCAGCAGTTCGATCCTGACTAGTTCAAGGCTGACTCAGCCTTCCATCCTTCCGAGGTCAGTAAAATAAGGACCCAGATTATTGGGAGCAAAATGTAAACCACTTAGAGAGGGCTATAAAGCACTATGAAGCAGAATATAAGAATAAGTGCTATTGCTATTAATGAGACATCTGCAAGAAGAAATTCAAGCTCAGAGAACATTAGCATTCAGGAATTCAACCTTGAGCTACATACATTCTCCACTGTTGCAAGAGAAATCCCTTGTACCTCTAGATTTCCAAATTAAAGATTCTATGCAGGATCCTATTAGGGTCCATCAAATTGTTCAGTGACCATAGATCTAAGAAAATAGGGCAGTTTTTTTTATAACACTATGCTGGCCTGTTACTTCTGAAGACATTACTTACTAGCTCATGTAACTAATAACATTTCAGAACTGCTATCTTTATGCAAACACCCATGAAGATTTAATTTAATTTCTTCATTAATTCTGATCTGTTGTAGTTATTAAAAACAAGGGAGAAAAGCATAATCTCCTGAATCACAAAACATATGCTGCAACTTCATTAAAAGTTTATCTACGAAAGGAAAGGAATATACATATTATTTCTAACAAAAGGCAGATGTCTCCAAAATGTTACAACAACAATCACGCCAACAATAAAATCTCCTAGCATTTTCAGGTAACTAAGTTATCAAAATGAAATAATAATCAGGAAGAGTCTGAAAATTATATCAAATGAAAATAAACAATCCAAAGGGCAACAATCTTCCAAAAGTTTTAAGCCTAAATTGTCAACGCTTTCTCACAAAGCTTAGCTATATATCAAATATGGCCTTTCAGGATTCATACTGGAAATGAGAGATTTTTTCATAAGTAATCCTTTATTTACATGTTCTCCTTTGGAGTCTTTGATGGTAATTTATTCATCTGGCTGTGATTTCATCCTTAATCTGCTATTGATTCACATTTTAGGCCTGGGCAATGGTTCAGCTCCCATTCCAGAATAAGAGAGGGTGGGCTCTTCACCAAAGAGGCAGGTTTTAGAGAGCTTGCATATTGTGTATCCACAAGTCTGAAGACCAGAAACACAGAACTTTTTAATGATAGCCAGTAGAACAAAGAATATTGGCAAGCCCAATTTCCACTATCTGTGCTGCTTTTGGGTAAGTAAGCTTCCCGCTACCTTAACAGCCTTGTTAGTAGTTTAAAGCTTCCCCCCCCAGCAAATACTTAAAGCGTTCAATGATCAGGGATGATGTGTATTAAAATTCATGTCAGGAGGGTGATATGGGGTGGCCACCCATGGCTTAAAATAATACATTGTAAAATTTCATATATTGCTGAATTGCAACTTGCAATAATCCGTACAATTGGACATAACTTCTAGGGACACAAGGAACTGTATTTAGGAATGTCCGAAATGCCACAAGTTGCTTCTGGTTTAGCATTTCATGAAAGAAGATGGTGATAACTGCCTATAATTTTGGAATCCAAGTCCAGTGCTTTACTTTAGAATTCTTCTAATACCAGTAGGAACAGTGTTTTTAGAAAAGTGCAACATACATTAAAATGACAGCTTATTACTGTTGTCAGGAAACAACTACAGATAGTTTGACATTCAGTACATGCTTCAGTTAAGAGGTGTGAGAAAGGAAAAGAACGTTGGTTGTTGGCTGTGACTTATTTAAGTATACAATAAAATTGTAAACATTCTTCTACTGCTTTTCCTGTTAAAAGTATGACTCTTTAACCTTACCCCAATTTAGATGCTTGACAGTGTGAAAAAATAGGTGGTAATCAGATTGCAAGAAATTTTATACCCTGTTTTATTTATAGTAATGCCTAAATAATTTCCAAGAGTACACAAAAAATCAGAATGCCTAACACATATAGATATTCACCCCACTCTAATCTATACAATAATCAATTTCTCATTCAATTTAGAATTTTAGGACAAAGTATCTTGGTTTAAGAAGTTTAAGCTTTGATTCTGGCCTTAATTTTGGGCAAAGTCCCAGGAGATTATTACTTCCCTTATGAACTGTTTCATGGAAGCCCATTCTAGTTAAAAAATTCAACATCAGTTCTTCAAGTCAGTTTCCCCAGGGTTGGGATACAAGCATATCTATTCAAAGGTATTTAAAAAAATATCAAAATCTGTAAAAAATTATATTAAGGGCAACATTTATGCAAAATATTTGGCCAATAAATTAGAGACATGGTTTATTAGCAATATATTGTAGTACTTACAGAGGAACAGATTGAGTTTAAAATTAGATATTCTCCAATAAATGTTTTGGTTGATTTGATAAGTATTTAAAACATAGTAAAATGCAATTGCTTTTGCTTTTGTTGGCTTCATTTTGCCTTTGTCTGTATCAAAAGAGACAAGTTATTGTCCAAGCTGAGTCAGCTACATCTTGTGCATCTTGACCATAGGCTGAACAAACATGGTTGAAGATCTAGGGGCTGGATGGGAAATAAAAGTAAAAAAAAAGGAATCCCTGCAGATTTTACACCACTAGTCATTGCTGACTGTAGGGGGTGGTGCTCATCTCCATTTCAAGGCCATTGAGCCCAAAGCTGTCCAAAGACATTTCCACAGTCATGCGGCTAACATGACATCATGGAACACTGTTACCTTTCCACCAAAGCAGTACCTATTTATATACTCGCATTTGCATGCTTTCTAACTGCTAGGTTGGCAGGAGCTGGAGCAAGGATCGGAACTCACCCCATCACATGGCGCTCGGATCTCGAACCAGCCGACAAGCCCAGTGTCTTAACTGTTGAGCTACAACGCCACCCCCAATGGGAAATAAGAGACTCATTTTCAATCACAGCAAGTTGGAATGGCTTTGGGTTTCATTATAATCTAAATGAGCTTCTTATCTGGGAATTCTCTTAGAATCACAGTCCCAACTCAAGGAGCAGCTAGCAGCTGTAGCCAAGAAGGCCTCTGCCCAATCCCATCTTCTGCCCCAGTTAATGACTTTTCCTGGATTACAGGTTTAAAACACAGAAATTTGGAACCAAAACAGTAACTCAGATACCAAGGCAACTATTAAAAAAGCTGGGGGAGATGATGGAAATCCGAGTATATGAAAAAAAAAAATGCACAGCAAAAAAAAGTGTTTTATGGAGTCCTTGTTGCTCTCTGAACTTGGTTGTTTGCAGTTGAACCCTCAGCTACATATATTTTCTTCTACTGGTGAAGTGTTTTATGACTGTCCACAGGTTTTATTGCATACGATTTAAAGCCAAGACAATTAATAAGTGTGGCATTATTTAAAATATTGTATCTCATTATTATTCAAATCACAGAGATGTGAGAACCCAAGAAGTTGAAAATGTCACGGACATCAATATTAAACTGTTATTATCTCTTATAATAATACAGTTCAAAGAAAGCAAGAAGAGGGATGATTCTGTTAATGAAACTACAGATTAGAAGTGGCTATACAAATAGTCCTCAACTTACAACCATAATTGGGACCAGAATTTTGGTTGCTAAAGAAAGCAGTCATGAAGTAAGACATCACGTGACCACTTCGCTTAGCAACCACAATCCCAGTATTATTAGTTGCCATTGTTAAGCAAAATCACAGGTTGTTAAGAAGTGCCAGGTAAGAAGTAGGAGATACCTAAGGGGTTGGGGAGGCCCTGGGAAGCACAAGTGACAAGCTGGAGGCATGCTGTGCTGTGTCATAAAGCCACTGCCATCCCTGGAAGCTCAGCCACCCTAACCCAGTCCAGCAGTGTGCTGCAAAGCTGCCAGATCCTGGGAAGTTGCAGCTGCCCACTCAGCCCAGCAGCACTTAACAATTGCAGGGATGCTGCAACTCTCCCCACCTGCCCATCTCCTGCTGATATGGGTCCTTTTGGCCACCCTCCACAGTGGCATTCAATGGCGGCACAGCAGGGCTGGAGCTAAAGTAGAAGCTTGGAGTCTTCCACTCTCAGGCAGCTACCACCATCAAGTCTCTACTTCAACTCCAGTTGCCACAAGCCCCACACCGCAGTCATTCATGCCAGCACCACTGCGCAAAGCCACAGCCCCTGTTGTCCTGGAGAATTCAGGAGCCTCATTCTCATACTGCTTTGAAAGCCTCTTTCTCCAGATCTCATGTGCCATTCCTTCTATAAACAGTACAATTTGGATGTCGGTTTGGAGAAGAAATGGGATGCCATTTGGAGAAGAAAGGAGACATCGGCTTGGCAGGATCCCCACTGTCGCAGTACTTTGGAAGGCTCATTCTCCAAATCACATGTCATTTCCTCTCCAAATAATGAGATTTGGATATTGGCTTGTAGAAGGAATGGGATACCACTTGTGGAAGGGCTAAGATGCATAGCTTGGAGAGCAGTGTGACGTGGTGAAGGTCAGTGGGGTGCAGCATGGCAGAACCTGTGAAATGTAGCGTGGTGGGGGCAATTGGGTCTTTGCGTTATGGTGCTGGTGTGGCTGGCTGCAGTGTGGGACTTGAGATGGCATTTCTCAATGACAGCAGCAGCAGCACTGGCGCTAAAGTAGAGGCCTGGAGGCAGTGGCAGCTGGCTGAGACTGAAGGCTCTGGGCCTCTACTTCAGCCTCAGCCCTGGACCTGCCGCCATTGAGAGCCACTGTGCAAAGCATGCAAAAAAACAAAGATCAGTGGGGAGACAGGCAAGTGATTGGAGTTGTAACTCCCCTATGGTCATAAGTATGAATGGGCTATCAAGTACCCAAATTCTGATCACCTGACTATGAGAGCACTACAATGGCCATAATTTCGGGCATGGGTTCCAAGTCCATTCTTTCAGTACCAAGATAATTTCAAATGGTCGCTGAACAAATGAGCGTAAGATAAGGACCACCTGTAGAGTTAGCTATTAAGGAGAGGCAGAGAAAAGGATGAGAAAGAGCAAGAGAAAAATGAAATCTAGTAGATATCAAAGATACTGGTTTTAAACACTGAATGAGTAAGGGGAACTGAAGGAAAACTTTTAAAATTACATTCTGAGCGGATAGGGGGAAAAAGGAGAGAAAGACTGGAACAAAAACGAGAGCTTAGTTAAAAGTTATGGCTAACATCTAAAGGTGATGAGGCAAATGATCGTTTGGAGCTTAACTAAGTAACAGAGCTGACACAGAAAATAAGTCTCTCGTTAAAAAAAAAGCCAGGGTTGATGGGGGAAGCAAGCAGAGTAATAAGCAATTAATGAAATCCGCCTAGAAAGGGAAAGGGAGACACTTTACCATAATTTAGTGGTGATTCTATAATGCAGTAAATCAATAGTGCCATTAGAAAAGAGGCTGGTTTAGAGACAAATTAAGAAAGAACTTCTGATGATTGTGCAGCTAATCAATAAATGGGATGACTGGGTAGAGGCAGCACAGTTTATTAGGCGAGACTCTCAAGTCAATTAGCTGATATAATCTGTCAGCAGGGATGCTGTTTTAGTGCCCCTCTAGCAATACATAGAAAAAGACTTTAGCAGGATTTAATAACTATAGGTGACAGCTAACATGAGATTTAAATATCAGAGATACAACTAGAGAAAATGACAGTGCTGGTATTACGTATCTAAACCATACCAGAGAAAAGAAAGACAATGTTCAAATTTACTTATTGTCAAAAGTATCCATTTTTAATGCCCAAAATAAATTCTACAAACAGAATAAATTATCTGTATGCTTTATTCTAACTAATATATTATTTTTGTTAGAATTTGAGTTACTTGGATTCTATAGTACCATATGAGTCATCCTATGAAATAAACAAGTAGCCTCACATATTGTCCAAAGTTGTCTTTCTTTTCTTGAAGTCAAAATATACAGTTCTGTAGGTAAAAAAAATCACCAGAAACAAAATCGAGACACCATTCTGTAGCTATATTAACAAAAAGTGACCACAATTTCATACATGTTAGTTTGCTGCAGCTCCTTGTCCTTTTTTTTTCACATACAATTCTTCCAGAAACTGGATCAATGTACACATCAGAAAGGAAGAAACTGAGATAATAATAATGATGATGATGATGATGATGATGATAAAGTTGGAAGGGATCTTGGAGGTCATCTAGTCCAACCCCCTGCTCAGGCAGGAAACTCTATATCATTTCGGTCAAATGGCTGTCCAGTTTCTTCTTAAAAACTTCCAGTGTTGGAGCATTCACCATTTCTGGAGGCAGGTTGTTCCACTGGTTAATTGTTCTCACTGTCAGGAAGTTTCTCCTTAGTTCTAGGTTGCTTCTCTCTTTGGTTATTTTCCATCTGTTGCTTCTTGTCCTGCCTTCAGGCGCTTTGGAGAATAGCTTGACTCCCTCTTCTTTGTGGCAGCCCCTGAGATATTGGAACATTGCTATCATGTCCCCCCTCGTCCTTCTCTTCGTTAAACTAGACATACCCAATTCCAGCAACCGTTCCATGTATCTTTTAGCCTCCAGTCCTCTAATCATCTTTGTTGCTCTTCTCTGTACTCTTTCTAGAGTCTCAACATCGTGGTGACCAAAACTGGATGCAGTATTCCAAGTGTGGCCTTACCAAGGCATTGTAAAGTGGTATTAACACTTCATGTGCTCTTGATTCTATCCCTCTGTTAATGCAGCCTAGCACTGTGTTGGCTTTTTTGGCAGCTGCAGCACATTGCTGGATCATATTTAAGTGATTGTCCACTAGGACTCAGAGGTCCATCTCACTATTGAGCAAGGTACCCCCTATACTATACCTGTACATTTGGTTTTTCTTGCCTAAATGTAGAACCTTACTTTTTTTACCACTGAATTTCATTTTGTTAGATAGCGCCCAGTGTTCAAGTCTGTCCAGTTCCTCCTGTATCCTAAGCCTGTCTTCTGGAGTGTTGGCTATTCCTGCCAGCTTGGTGTCGTCTGCAAATTTGATGAGTTCCCCCTCTATCCCCTTGTCCAGATCGTTGATGAAGATATTGAAGAGCACTGGGCCCAGAACAGAGCCCTGGGGCACCCCACTACACACTTCCCTCCATGTAGATGCGGTTCCATTGAGGACCACACGCTGAGTACGGCCGGTCAGCCAGCTATGGATCCATCTGGTGGTGATGCTGTCTAACCCGCATTTTTCTATCTTATCAAGTAGTAGGTTGTGGTCTACTTTGTCAAATGCCTTACTGAAGTCCAAGTAAATTATATCCACAGCATTCCTATGGTCCACTAATTTTGTCACTTGGTCATATTTGTTCTTGAATAGAAAGATAAAAAAGCATGTAGACAATTTCAAAAGGTTTCCAGATACAAACATTAAACTATCATAGATTCCACACTAGCTGCTTCTTAGTATCAAGCTAGAAAGAAAAATGAAATCCTCTTTAATGCTTCACACAAACCTGTATATGCTAGTGAAGGGCAGCCAAAATATACTTCTATTCCCAATTCATCCAACTAATTAGCTGTCCTATGACTCTGGAGCCTTTTGCCCAAATCTCTTTCTCCATCTGTTTTAAAGGGCAGCTAACAAAAAACACAAGCAAACAGAAGCTGGCTTTCTGCCCTGCAGCTGGTGGCCTAGAATAGTTTGGCAGAGGATAATTTTCTTTGATAAAGGGCAAATAAGTCCCAGTGGCTAACAAGCTCTGTTCCACCACCTGTTGGTATGACACTCCTTTCTCTGTAATTGCAGCCAAGAGTGTGAACATCTTTCAAGCAGTAATTCTTCATACTGTACTCTTTATTCAAGTGTGATACCCCAATTTCTGTAAAGATCTTGACATTTTTAAAGAAAAAAATAGCACGCAACTTGTTCAATATGCTAAAGAAACAGCAGTTTGAGAGTTCAGTTTTCCTTCTAGGGGACTACCATCCTGATGGGATGAGAACGCTCAGGACTGTCAGTAACAGGGGTCTTCAAATTTGGCCCTTTTATGACTTGTGGACTTCAACTCCCAGAATTCTTCAGCCAGGCATGCTGGCTGAGGAATTCTGTGAGTTGAAGTCCACAAGTCATAAAAGGGCCAGGGTTGAAGACCCCTGGTCAGTAACACGGAATAATGTTGATGGGAACATGAGTTCTGTATAGGGACACTGTAGACCTACAAGGTAGATCAGACCAAGAAAGAAATACCAAATAGGCCTAATACTACCTTCATTAGAAAGGCTGTATGAACAGAAACGTGTAAGTCTGAACATAATTTCTTTCCTCCCCTTTTATCTTCTTGAGAATTAGGAAAGTGTCTATCTGAGACATTTTAATAAATTTCATATGGACTTAAACCACATTCACTACCGTGGTAATGGACCTTTCCTCTTCCCTCTCTACATGCCTGTAAGGTAAATTTAAGGATAATTCATGGTGTGAGGACAGGTGGAGCTATCAATCATAGGTGAAGTGAAGCCAAATCATGCAGAAGGAACTCTAAAATCAAATCCAAAAGAAAGTAATGGCGAATCAATTCTTTATTGTTTTCAAAAATGTACTGCTTGAATGATATATTATTGATCCCTGCCAGTCAGGATTCAGGCCCAATTACAGGACAAAAATAGCACTGATCATACTTGTTGATGATCTCTGGCAAGATCTCCTTGATCTCTCAACAGCCTTTGATACCATCAACCATGGTATCCTTTTGGATCAGCTGTGAGGTTTGAGGCTGGTTGGCACAGTTCTATGCTGGTTTGATTCCTTTCTCCAAGGCTGATTCTAAACAGGGATAGGGGATGACAGATTTGGCCCATGGCTCCTCCTCTGTGGCATGCCGCAGGACTTGGTACTCTTTCTACTCCATCTAACACCTACATGAAGCCACTGGGTAAGATTATCCATCAACAAGGTTTGAAGTATCATCAGTATGCAGATGATACTTAACTCTATATTCCCACCCTTGATAGCCTAAGTGATGTCACTGCCTTCTCACGGTGCCTTGACACTGTGGGGGGCCTGGATGGGGAATAACAAGCTTCAACTCAACCCTAGCAAGACTGAATGGTTTTGGGTGCATGGGGCTTCAAGATTCAGGACTTTGACAGCTTTAGTTCTGAGTGGCGGGGAACTACTCCAGACAGACCCAGTGCACAACTTGGCGGTTCTCCTAGACTTGCGACTTATGCTTGAACAGCAGGGGGTAGTTGTGGCTAGGAGAGCCTTTGCACAACTCCGTGTTGTGCACAAGTTGTGATCTTTCTTGAATCGGGAGTCCTGTGCTCAGTCATTCAAACCCTGGTCATCTTACACCTGGATTATTGCAATATGCTCTATATGGAATTACCCTTGAAGAGTATTTGGAAGCTACAACTGGTGCAGAATGCAGCAGTGCGGGCAGTTCTTGGGGCCCACAGGGTAGCCCATGTTACACCACTATTCCACAAGCTTCATTGGTTGCCGGTTTGCTTTTAGCTGCAATGTCAGTTAGCTCCTTTAAAGCCCTTCATGGCATGGGTCCAGTTATCTGATGAACTGTCTCATCTCAAAGAGATTGACCTGCCCCACCTGTGCAGGCAGAAGGGGCATGCTGTGGACCCTGTTGGTCAAACAATTTTGACCGGCGGGGTCCAGGAGAAGAGCCTTTTCTGTCATGGCCCCTGCCCTTTGGAACATTATACCCTCCCCCCCGCAAAGGTGAGATCTGCACCTACCCTATTGATCTTCCACGAAGACTCGAAGATCTGGCTTTGCCAACTGGCCTGGGGCCCAAATAGGAGTACACATTCTGGAGGTGGCTATTGGATTAAGAAAAGATCCCATCTCTCCCTGTGTACTTTATGCTCTCCTCCTCCCTATCTTTTAACTGTACTTATTATCATTGTTGTTATACATTGTTTTATCATTTTAATGTCCACTGGTTTAAATGTTTGTAAGGTCTAGACAAGATGGGTGGCACATAAAACTAATAAATAAATAAAATATTATAACATTTAAATAAGTTTGGGTGGCAGACACTGACATTCCCCAAGTTTAGAAACGCTTCTCTAGTTAATAGGGAATAGCACTGAACTTGAAAAATGTTCCTAAAATTTCAGACATTCAGGTAGCTTTCAGAACAAGTTATCATGAAAACAGGACAAAAGCAGAGGATGAAAGCTTTGAGCCACAAGAGGGACGTACAACTGAATGTAAGCCTTTAACAAAGGATAAAAATGTCAAGAAATAGAAGAAAAAAACAAGAAAAGGGGACATAGTTGTTTAAATCAGACAAACCACCAGAAAATTGAGAGTAATCATAGACCAGATCTAAAAGATCAACATTTCAAAAGAAGATTGAAAATTTAACAAATTCTTTACAAATGGGTTTACAAAATGAAAACATCTGTAGACAGATAATATACTGAGAAAACAATTCCAGTAGAAAGTAAGCTATGACAGGCAATAGATCAGCTGTCCTATAAGAAGCACCTAGTGCAGATGAAAAACACATGGAACTGTGTAAAAGTGCAAGAAAAGAGGCATTAAAATGCTAACAGCTCCATATGGAACAAGGCTGTGTCCAGTGGTAGGATTCAAATAATTTACAACCGGTTCTCTGTCCTAACGACCGTTTTAAGTATAAAAACCCGATATAGCGAAAGGTAGTTTATTATTTCATGTATTTAATACTTAAATAGGAACAATAAAAGAGGCACACAAAACTAGATTATGTTACCGGTATCTGAAGAATTGCAGGACTGGAATACAAGACAACTGTCACCAAAACTGGAGATAGAAACATTAAAAAAAAATGTTGCAGGAGCTCTTTATGAAAGTAAAAACGGAAAAGTTAAAAATCTGAGTTAATATTAAATATTAAAAACACAAAGATAATTTCAGACAGCATATCTCAACATAGTTGAAGATAAGAAATGAATATAATCAATAATTCTACTTTCTTGACTCAAGATAGGAAATAAAGATGGATAATGTACAGTAGAAATAAAGATATAATCCTAGGAAAGAAAACAGTGACAAACCTATGCAAGTTCATAGGATAAGAATATGACAACAAAGGTCAGAACAATTAAAGCTAACTATTGTTTTCCCCAGTGGCAATGGACTAGCACTAGCTGATCATATTTTAAATAAATAAATAAATAAATAAAGCTAATCTTAATAAAATTTTTATATTATAAATATCTGACCACATGATAAATGTACAAAGCTTTCTTCCTTGAGTCCAGTCTTAACAGCATTTTTTCCCCATCAATTTCAAAGCAGTTAGAAAAGCAACAAAAAGCAAAATACGGTACTGGCAATATGTAACAAAATTTCTGGAAGACACGCCTAAAGCCCTTAGTAGTTCCCTCCAATACAAGATCACGCTCTTTAACATATTTAATTAAAATCAATATATAGTCAAATTGTACACCGTATGGCTTGCTAAATTATGAAATTTTGCATTCAGAATGCCTTCCCATTCCAATTCAACAAGCACATACCCTGTTTTCTGAAAAGTTGAAGAGAAGCCTGGCACTCTGACAAAATAGCCATCAATAGACACATAGACAGAAACAATATCTACGTACTATGCAATAGAGGCAATCAACAAGCCAAAAAGGGGAACAAAAAGACCAAAACACCTCCCTCACTACCAATCGGCACCCAGATGAGCATAGATTCTTCAAAATTAACACCAGACCAACAGTCAAGTAAACAATGAAGATAAATATATATGTCCCAGAATAATGTTGCAGGACCCAATCTGAGTCGGTTACCAGAACCAAAGGTTTATTCTTTAAAGCTTTTAGGCTTGTGCTGAAGCCCATCATCATGCAACCTCTCTCTTTCCAGAGTATTTGCACTGGTCCCAGTGACTGACTCAGATTTGATGCTGCAAGTAAACAATACCCCAGTCAAGGAACTGTCCAAGAAGCTAACAGTAAACAGTCTATTAAAGTACCTTTAAGATCACCCCCACCAACAAAGAGAAAACCACTAGACTATAAAGTGAGAGCAAACCCCACTCCTTACTAGCACTGATGATGCTCCCTCGTTTGGGTAATGAAACGTTTGCAGGAAAACAAAGCAAGCTCAGAGAGTACCAAGGCCCCTCAAAGTTGAACATGTTTAGAAAGTAAAAACATTTTCTACTAAGCTACAAAATATTCCTTACTTGATTCCTAGATACATTGAGAAATCAGTGTAACATTTGGAGGGCATCAAGTAGAGGCTGACGCAGAATTATTCTCAGCCTCTGGAGTTGTTCCATACAGTATAGTTCTGGCAGTCAAAGAACACATGAGTCCTCTCCTCTCAACTACTACAAGCTACAAGTCTATCATCCTATCTTTTAAACATCCATGCCACTTTCTGAGGGGGAAATTCCTTACAGTAGGATAAGGAAAATAGAAGAGTCAAAATATCTCATGTATAATTTCCACTGCTATAGCAAGCCACTTGGGTAACTTCGGGCCAGTCACTCTTTCTCAGCCCAATTAATTAATTTAGTGTTGACTGTCATGGGGAAAACAGAAGGAGGGAGTATTAGGTATGTTCACTGCCTTGAGTTACTTATAAGACAAGATTAAAAAAATCTAAAATAATAATTCTAAAGATATGAATTAAATAACTAAAAAATGGCACAATCTATTTTCATGAGATATCTCATCACCTTAAGGGTATTGCCCAGAATTTGAAGTGGCCCAAAGAAAAAAGGAAGGATTAACAAATGATACTTTATTCAGACTCTAGAACACCTTTTTTGTCCACTTCTTCAAATTCCTCATTATTGAGCTCCAATATCTAGAGTGGACTGTCATATACTAGCTCTCAGGGACCAGGCTGGGATCACTTTCCATTTTTTTTAGTCACCCTGACTGAAATCCTCCCCCACAACTCCTGCTCAACTGCTGCTCTCTCTTCCACTGAGGCGGCCTTCTTAATTGCTAGCAACAGGCACTTGCTCTAATTAAAATGTAATTTACAGCTTAACCTGAATTCATTAAAATATAAATTGAATCATAGACTTCTGGTGAGTGCTATGGCAAACTGATGTCCTGCCAGCAAGACAGCATTTATGAGGAAAAATCATGGCTGGATGCTGGATCTGGACTGGTAAAATCTCTCCAGAGGAAGGAGAGACAGTTGAGATAACCCACATGACTCCAGACAGCTGCTCCTCCTGAGCAGTTTACAGGAATTGCTTTTGGGCTTATGAGTTGAGTGGCTCGGAGTCAAGGGATACCATCTAAACCCATGCTTATAATATAACCTCTTAGCTTTTTAATCACTTCTCAGATTTTTTTCCCCCACTGCTTTGGAAAAATTAAGATGCTTCAGACTTCTTGGGGAAATAATTTTTTAAATGTGATTTCAAAATTCCGGCAAAATATATTTTTTCTTAAATAGCAAAAGGATACTTAGAATAAGGATTTTAGAAAGTTAATAAGGTATTAAAAGTCCAAATGGACTTGAATTATAATTTTAAACTTCCTGTAGGAAATAGCAATTGTTTGGATATTTTTAAGAGGAAACATGACAATGTAACCTTGAAGGTTTGACATTAGAGGGAGCTAGAGGATAACAAATTTGCTTTGTTAGCAAAAAGCTTTGATGAATATTTTTTAATATTGGTCTTTGAAATTAGTTAATATGACAGATTGTATGTTAATAAAGTTGCAGAAGAACAACAACATACACCAGATAAGACTGAAATTAATTTGAAAGTAGATTTAAATTTGTTAAGCCAGAGGTCCCCAACCTTTTGGGCACCAGGGATCGAGCCACGGAGAAAGGTTTTTCCACAGACCAGAGGGGGTGTGGTTTTGAATAGTGCCTGTATCCCGAGGATGGAGCTTTGCTTGTTTGTGCGGCTCACTTGCTGGCATGCTGTGGACCGGTGCCAGTCCATGGACCAGGGATTAGGGACCCCTGTGTTAAGCAATGAGAAGGAAATGAAAATGGATGTATTGGATATTGAAATAAAATCAGTGGATGTTTCATTACTTAAGGGAGATGTACAATTACTAAGTCAGAAAACTGATTTGGATAAGCTTCTCTTATTGAATATACAAAAGAAGCTTATTAAGGTCTTGAAAGACTTTGCAAGAAGTGATTTTTAAAAAAGACAAATTTTACCTAATAGATGTACAAAAGAAGTCTGTCAAAGTTCTGAAAAATTCTTGGGAACAAAAAAAGATGATCAAAATCAAGTTCTGGGATTATATCTGAAGAGCTAAAATTCAGATAGCTAAAAGTACAGGGAAAAAATACAGGGTTCGCTTATTCGCTTAAGGTTAAAATAGAAAATTAGTTATGTCTGGCTTCCCTTACTGGACTTTTGCTGATAAAGAATGATGAGGGTTTGGATTTTGTTTTTTAGTTAAAAGATGAGTTATAGGGTGAAGGATGATAACATTGTACTAGAGATGGTGATAAGCTACTTAAATTGTTTATGAAGGAATGAAGGGGACAGTTACAGATAGTCCTTGACTTACAACATTTTGTTTAGTAACCGTTCAAAGTTACAAAAGCACTAAAAAAGGAACTTATGGCCGTTTTTTACACTTACATCCATTGCAGTATTTCCATGTCACATGATCAAACTTTGCATGCTTGGCAACTATTAAGTGTCCCGGGGTCATGTGATCCCCTTTTGTGACCTTCTGACAAGCAAAGTCAATGGGGAAGCCAGATTCACTTAACAACTGCGTTACTAACTTAACTGCTTAAAAATTCAAATACTACTTACACGTGTTTCATATGTCAACATTCATAGATTATTCATTCACCTTTAATTCACAGTAAAGTCTGACCTGATCTGTACCCCATCATAAACCTTTGTTTTAAAGGATTTAAGTTTTAATTCATATTTCATAGTCCATGGGGTCAAGATCTCTGATGAACAGCCTGAAGAATGAAGCAATTCTGGAAAGGAACAAAACTAAGGCCATGTACCAATAAAATATTAAGGTCACAATGTCAAGAGTGGTTTGTAGGGAAAATGTGGATTAAATGAATGTGACAAGAAGTAAAATAATTTTGTTCATTATATTCATTTCTTAGCATCTGAAGAAAACAATTTGAACGTTGAAAGGTTTTGTCTTCAGGGAACAGATTTCACACTGATTAGACTGTTACTGAAATTCTATATATTAAGCTTTAAGATGCTAGGATAATACATTTCTAGTGCCCAGCATCACTTTAAGATGGGTTTCATTTTCACCATGCATGATGCAATGTTTTGCAGTCACAAAATGCAATGGGAAAACTGGTACAAACAAGGTGTCTTCTAAAGAAACTTGTTGTTTCATTAATTTGCGTATGCTTGATAAATCTAAGAAAGTACTGTAGTTTAAAATGTATAGTCCCATGATTACCCATATTTAGGATATTTCTATGCCTGGTTTCTAAAATGTACAATAGAAACCTTGCCCTCTAAATTCAAAGAAGAGCTGTTTCCTTGAAACTTGTTGAAGCTTGTTGTTCATACATTATTTTGTCATCATGTATATTGAAATGTCAAGAAGCTGTGGATTTTTATCTCTTCACTTACAACTAAAATATGCCATGACACTTTACATTATGCTATATACAAAATACATTATAAGTAAAGGAAAATTCCAGAATGCAATTCACACACAATCACAAGCAGGAGTTTTAATAGCTTTAGTCTGGTCCTATTTTCTTCTTGCTTAAAAAAAATAATTGATTGTGAAAACCTAATGCATTTTATTTTCCATGTTAACTCATTGATTTAATTTATGCAGGCTTAGTCTGACATTTAGTGAGTTCAGTTGGTTGTTAGTTGGACATTTCTAGTTGATTAAATAAAGTTTAATAAATACTAAAATCTAATACCTTGAGATTTTTTCCCCTAGAAAATTATGAAAGCCATAAGGTCTTACATGATGAGGGCCTTGACAACCAACTAAGAAATTAAAGAAAGGAAAAGGAGGAATGAAGACAGTACACACATGTATATCACATACACACACCATTTTCTGTTCAAAAGGCAAGTATTTTCTAGAACAAATGAGGTTTTTATATTGCTTTTAACTTGTACATGAAAGTTTAAAAGTGGACAGCCATAGAAACATAAGAGATGTGTGTATTTTTCATATATACTGTCTTATAAAAAATTACATCTGATGTAGTGTGAGAATTCTCTGGAAGATATTATCATATGAAAATCAGGCAGTGATGATGACATCACTATTTAGGATTAAAAGTTTACCTGTTAGATTAAAATTGTACCTAAGCCCCATCATTGAAATGTCAGAAATAGCTGATTCCAGAGTGACTGGAAGTAGGTTGTCAATAGTTCTGGCACAAACAGTGGCAGCTACCATAAAATGTCCATGCATTAATAATAATGTATTATAAATAGTGTTTGTAAGCAAGCATCATCATTTTGGATCATGCAGTCTTTGTGTGATTGCCCTTCAAATTGTTATCTAAATGGAGCAGTACAACATACCCACAGCTTCCACCATGCCTGATCTCAACAACTCCCTCTGCAAAGAAACTGAGTTCCCCTTGCAGATTGAAAGATAAAAAAATCATCAGTAAAACTAATTCGTTTCACACCTAGATAAGTGTGACCGTAGTCTTGTAATCTTGTAATCCCCTGAACTGGCTGGGAATCTTCTTCTGCAGCATAACATGTTCTATATTCTCTTTCCTTTTTGTTAAGCACACAGCTTGAGAGTAAGAGGGCCATTCAGAGCATTTTATATGTAATTAATTATTTTCACCCATTAAATGCTGTGCTGTTTAAAGGGTTTCCTTTCCCGAGCTTGTTAAAGATACTTATTCTGCGATAGTCATCCCTGTTAGGTGCACCAGATGGGCTAAGACTATTTTTATTGAGATTGGCTATAATAACAGAACCTTGCAAGTCTAATTGTGTTGTACGCTCACAGAACAGCCCAAAAGATTCAAATATAGTTTGCAGGCAAAAATAATCAATGACATAATAAGACATGGGTTTTATTTGCTATTATTGTTCCTAGCAGATCCAGAGATAGGGAAACAAATAGTACAATCTAAGAAATATAATCCTGTATTTTATCTAGATCAAGCATGGAATTAATGTGGGTATTTCACTTTTTTGTTGCACATCTATTTCCAACTATATAAGTACTATAATGGCTTTAGCTTTCAGTTTACGAGTATGTGTGACTCAACCAAAAAGAATAAACATAACTATCTTTTCAGAAAAGTTTAGTACATATTTTTTAAATCCCCAGAGATTTAAAAACCTTGAAATTATCTGATCATATTCACATTTATTCATTTATTTCTACATTCAACAAGGCGTGATTTCATTGTAAAAGCTATTCCGTCATGTAGGTGAGCATTAGAGTGCAAGTCATAAAACAACATCACTTGTCCCTAGGCATACTTTTGCACTGCAAAATATATGTGGGGTATTAATTAAACATTTAAGATTATGCTTCTGTGTTGCATAAATCCTCCAATTAGTTGCAAATATGTAATGATCAATATTGTAAATTGAGTTGCAAATCAATTCACAATGTGAATTGTGATGCCATTATCTTTAAACACATGGTGCAATGTGACTTCAAAAATCCATATTCTATATCCCCTCATCTCTGCTCCATCAGCAGTCTTGCTGCAACATTCTTTATAAGTTGCATGTATAGAGCTCATCTCCAAAGGCAGCTGAACATAAAATGTGCTATAGTACTATAACTACAGTATGTTCAGGACATGAGTAACTGTTGCGAGGCATCCTGTTCAAGAAAGGTGAGAATTGATGCACCACACCACACCAGGTAAAGGCCCCCTGGCACAACTTCTTCCTGTTTCAGCAATAATTGAGAATCCCAGAGTACCCTCAAGTCACATACAACTCTTTCGGGGGAATGTAGCACTGCGAAAAATAAGTAATCGAGACTGTCAGAACCTGACACTTCCAACTTGGGAGAATTTAATTTGAGTAGTTTTGCCCCATTCAGATCCTTACAGCCTCCACACATCTATTTATGTGGAGACACTGAATTCTAGTTCTGTCTTAGGCATGAAAGCTAGAACATGAGCCTTATACTTTTATTTATTAAACAGTATTTCTTTCTTACTTAATCTTCCATCTCATGGTAAGCCATCCCACTGGATGCGTTGTTGCATTCTACAAAGCTATTCTCTAATAAAATAAAAAAAATAAAAATGATGGAGTAAATGTTTTTTCTTCATAATACTGATCCTTCTGGCCACATAGGTCTCTTCTTTTGGATATGGGAAGAACATAAGTCAACTGGTTGTATTAAAATCCCATGGATTCATAGTTTATGCATGACTGGCAACATCTCAACAAGCCAGATGCTCCTACTTTGATTTTCCTCTGACTTCCAATTTAGCAGTAAATTGTACATGGCTAATACATCCAAAATCTGCAAATGATAATTTGTAAAATAACAATAAAAAAAACCCATTGAAAACTGTGGTGAAAAGAAATTACCAATTTGGTTTTAAAAGCATATTATGGTTGATAGCCTACCCATTTCAGATGTAATAGAAACTCAGGAAAGGAAATTAAAGTGCAAACAGGAAGGAGGGTGAACTCTTTCCCAGAAATCACCTATGGGCTCTGAGTATACATTCTAAAAGTTATTCAGTAGAAGGATACAAGAACTTGTAGGACCCCTCAAAAGTTTAATTTTGGATGAGAAGAGGGGATCAAAATTAAACATATTTTGATATAGAATGAGGACAGTATTTCGATGGAGGATGGGCAAATATGAAAGAAAATAGTCTGTCTGTAATATTTGCAATCTTGTTATTCCAAGGGTTCGTGTCTATACAGAATCAGAAGAAATAAAAAATTATTTTCTCACTAAAATATGTTTTATTCCCAGATTAGAGAGTACTCAGGATCCCTTTTCCATCTTTGACAAGACAGAAACTCAATGTTTCCACCAATTTCTTCCTGGTATTCATATCACAATTATTATGAAGAGATCAAACATCCACAGCAGACCTTTCATGAGCAAGCGAACCATAATAATCCATTCCTTGTTTTTCTTTTTTTTTTTCAGCCCCCAATGCAGCTTTTTCAAGATCTAAGGCTCCTGAAAAAGGGGAGATAAAAAGGCACCCTCTGTCTCCAACATTATATAAAACCTTTTTTCATGTCTTAACTTCTGCATCACTAGACACAATTTAAAACAGATAAAAGCAATTGCTGATTAAATGATATCTCTTGCCTAGAGATAATTCTCCGCCTCATTAAAACCAGTCATTACTTTTTCATTATTTGTAACAAGGCCCTGTGGAATACAAATAGAGGCCCACAACATTTGCAGAAAGATTTATTCTAATTGGTTTAAAATTCATCCCTCCTTATCTCTAACTCCCACCTTCGTAACAAAGAGATCCTCATTCACTCATGGCCTCAAGGTACTGGCCCTCTTGAAGAGTGAATGACTGTCCCGTGAAAGGAGGTACATTGAAATCCACCCACTACCCACCTCAGTCATCTAAGACTAGAAATTTTTAAGCTCTCTAAAAAATTAAATTAAATTAAGTCTTTTTAGAATAGTATTATAATTATTCCCCACCTCTTCTGTTTTAACATCCCATAACCTAAATCACTCTTTCCTTTTTCATTTAAAATAACCCAATCTATTACATCTTCTGCTTCCACGTAATTGTGATTTACCCTCACTAGCCAATAAATTTCTTTTGTACTTACTTTTTAAAATAGACTGGACAACCATTTGTCTGAAATGTCCAAATAGCTATGTACATTAGCCTACCTACATAAGAAATATGCACTACTCTACAGGTCTCCCTGATCAAAGCTGGAGGACAGATTTATTTCCAGTGCAGCTGTGCTATAATTGAAACTGTATGCAATTTAATACTTTCTTCTGCTATAAAATGCTGAGTTGCCATTGTGGTACTTTCCCCATTGGAGAAAACTCCTGTCTCATCTAAGCTACTGACTCCTGAGTTTTGACCGTCCTAACGGTCTTTTCATAGGGAAATGAATGTTTGAAAATATAATGCAAATTTTTGGAGCAATGGTTGGCCAGCATCTTGGCTCTTTCTGCAGACTTTGGGCTAATATGGGATATGACTCCACTAGCCCATCAGGAAGTGTGATAGTTTTGGGTTATTTTCTTCAACATTATCACCTTTTAATATAATGCTTGGTTTTGTTGTACAACAAAGATTTTGCTTCCTGAACACTTTTGGGTATACCTTATAGTTTTTGACTGTTAATCATGAAAATAACCTCTAATTTAACTTTATTGATTTGTTTGGTTGTTCGATTGTTTAATTCCTATGCTGCCCAGCTCACTAATACAGCGACTCTGGGTAGCTTACATTACAATACCACAATATCATGTACTGTTTTATAGAAAATGTCTGTTTTTACAAAATTGCAATTTATACCCTTTAGTGTTAGCTACTATGCTGCACACATGAAAGAAACATACAGAAACATGGAACTGTGTTTGGAGCACAACCAGTACACCAGTTGATGCCAAGATCAAGGAAGGCATTTTTGTTGGTCCACATACGTCATCAAAGAGTAGTTCTTGGGGGGCCAGAGAAAATCGCCTGGAAAGCATTCAAGGATGCCCTTGAACATTTTCATGTCTACTACAGAGCACTAAACTATATTCAGCTGGTTGACAAATGTCTTACAGTATAGAAGATTGTGAAGTGCAACATGCCATTAAAGATTCATCTCTGCATCACACTTGGACTTCTTTCCCAAAAATCTAGGTGCAGTGACAAATATGGAAAAAGTTTTCACCAAGACATTACCAAAACGGAAAAACAGTATCAGGGCAACTGGAATCTATCAATGCTGGCTGACTATTATTGGACAATGCAGAGAATCAACAGTGAGTAAAACAGCAGTAAAACACTTTTAACCCTGTTGAATTCATGCAGCGTGCCAGCAACATTATGTGATAAAATACACTATGGTCATTAAAAGTTAATTTTATATTTCTCAAAATTCCTATGGGATAAAGTCATTTTGAAATTATATTTGTGTTCAGTTTGAAAAAAATGTTATCCAGTATTTTCAGCCTTAGAAATCTACAGATAAATAAATATTGATTTTTCTTCTTTTTATAAAGTGGATTAAAGTATAATGTTCCAGTCCAGGGGTGTCAAACTGCCAGCCTGCGGGCCAGATGCATCATAGTGAAACCGCGCCTACCCCATTGCTGGCAATGGCAAAAAAGTCACAATACGTCGTGTGACGTTGCGAGTTTGACACCCCTGTTATAATCCATTAGCCAGTGTTATCACAAATGGATTTTTTTCTTGTATCATGGAGAAGTTTTCCTGAACCTGTCAAGGATAATCTTTATCTACTCTTAATTTGATGCTGAAATCATTTACCTGTTTACAAGACAACTGAAGGATGTTCTGGGCATAAAGATGTCTCAGATTTTACACAAACTGTTGTTATATGGTAATTAGGCATGTTTTACATCAATATTTAAATATATAGTGCAACAATTATGCAAATTATCAGGTTTCTCAAGTAGCTGGAGTAACTTTCATATACTTCCTATAGGCTTTATGGTATTTGTGCAAACTTGTAAAAACTAAGATTAACTTGGTGCTTTATGTTTCATTAAAAATTTGAAAATAATTATCCTAGGGGAAAAATCTGTTAACTAGATGTAAATATTTTAAACTGTTCATCTCAGATTGATTTTACTATAAATAGTTTAAAATCCCAGTAAATTTATGGGGAAGTTAAATATTATAAAAAATATTACATCAAAATTGATATATACTCAAAGAGATTACCATGTTAATAACTTCAATGTATTTCAAGCAGAGTGGTATATCATTAAGAAGGTTTATATGGAATGACAAAATTTGTGTTGAGGGGGATTTTAATCTTACAGATTTTCAGCTGTATCATGGGTTAATCTTCCATTTCTCTATGAAAGTCAAGTGATTAGATCCCAAATCCATTGTAAAAAATGGTTACATTATTCCCCTGACCTCAAGGCAGGGGCTAGGTTCCTTTTGCATTCAAGATTCTATTGTATTTCCAATTTTAAATCCTGCAAAATGTATTTGAAATATCTTTTGATAAAAGTATAAAATTTATCTTTATTTAGAAATATAATTTTGATCTTTATTCACCTGATAAAATTAGGGACAATTCCAATCTAAAAATTGCAGGTGTGACTTTTTTTAATTCATAGGGTAATAGGAATGTTAATACTTTAAAAATCAGCTAATTGCCAATAAAATCTTAAATCATTTTATTGAAAGACAAATTTAGTTTAATAAAGTTTGGATGCTAGCATCATTATTCTGAAAATATAAAATGATGGAGAAGACACACATATTATCTATACTAGTTCCATTATCCTTTTTTAATTTTAATATTTGTTGATTTTTTTTAATATAGATTTGGGAAAGGTGCTTTAGTTTAATGATGTGAATATGATTCTGAATTATGTCACTTTGAATCTGTCATGAAGAACTGTGGCAAAGCAAACAATATTACTCTTTTATGATGGAAAAACAGTGCCACCCTGGATTTACAAGCTTGGATTGTTGATATGTATTTGTTCTCGGGGGATGAATTAGCTCTTAAAGAGATATCATGAAAAGACTAATTATTATTATTCTGTGGGGTCAAGGCTTTTAATACGTTGTTTAAAAATATAATTACACGTGTTACAATATTATTTCTATTTTTCCTTTTTTATCCTTTTTAATTTCCTTGTATTAAAATAAATAAATCTGATAAAGTATAAATATATACTTCCCTTTTCTTTTAATTGCAGTCTTGCAAAATACATTTTATTCTTTTAAAATTTCATGTGTTAATACAAGCTTGTTGCCATTTTCATGTTATACGTTTCAAGTCACAATTTTCCACATTTCTTCGTCATAACTAGATATGCTGATTTATTTTTATCTCCACCAAACTCTATTCTTCTGGTCAGGATAGGTTTTTAACTTTAACCATATCCAAGCAGCATTCTATACTAAAAGTAAGGAGAATGTGAGTCAATTTGGCTACATTTTGGCTAATAAATCACTGTTGCAACCAAAGTTTGATTTTACCCTAGGTGTACTCATTTAGTAAACAAACCAGGAACTCTAATCTATAGTCTGCTTTGCAATCTAGCATACTCATCCCTGCATTCAATCAACTAGAGGTTGAAAAATGTATGATACACATTCAGAATAGCAAGGTGGATTAATGGCCTAAGAATACATCCCACTTCAGCAAATCTTTTGTTTACTATTCTGCATCCAGAGATGGACACACTTTCTTAACTATCAAATTTTTGAAGAATGGCTTCAATTTAGATTTAAGGCGAACTTTCTGCTAGGACAAATGTAAAGGAAGCATCATTTTGAGAATCAATAGCAAGCCCGAGCACTGGAAACAGGAAGAATCGGTGTATAATATTTCCCACTGGAAACAAAGAAAGAATCTACAGTAAAAGGCAGGGATAAACAATTTAAAGTCTGCGGGAAGCTGAAAAGTGAGAAACACTGGCACAAAAAGCAGGAAAGTTTTTAATTTTCACCTAAAGAAAACAGTCCACTATGCAATTTACACCTCATCTGTCTCCATCACACTTTGAGGAGGTTGCATTCTAGTATACACGTACAGACATATACAACTGTATAACCAGATGAACTGGGAGGTGACAGCTGTCCAACTTGGTAAAATCCTTTAAGTGCAACATTGTGCAATTGTAAATACTGCAATATGAATGCCCTGCAATCTGAGACGTCAATCTAATTCAGGGCCTGCAGTGACCATCAACTTGGACAGATTATACAAATGTATAGAAAGCTAAAGGTTTGTTAAAAATAGATCATGCCAAACCAATCTTATTTCATCCTTTGACAAAGTGATTAAATTAGTAGACCAGCGAATGCAGTGGATATAGTATACTTAGACTTCAGCAAGGCATTAGACAAAGTAGACCACAACCTACTTCTTGGTAAGCTAGAAAAATGTGGGATAGACAACATCACCACCAGATGGATTTGTAACTGGATGACAAACTGTACTCAATGAATCGTCCTAAATGGTACTACATGGAGGGAAGTAAGCAGTGGGATACCACAAGGTTCCATCTTAGGCCCAGTACTCTTCAATATCTTCATAAATGATTTAGATGAGGGAATAGAAGATGAAATTTGCTGATGACATTAAGCTGGCAGGAATAGCCAACAAACCAGAAGACAAGCACAGGATCTAAAATGATCTTGACAGACTTGAACAATGGGCCCTATCCAACAAAATGAAATTTAATGTGGATACAATTTAATGTGGAGTTTTACAGGTAGGCAGGAAAAACCAAAGGCATGAGTACAGATTAGGTGAAACTGGATCAAAAACAGTAACTAAGAGAGGGACCTTGGAATCCTAGTGGACGATCACTTAAATATGAGCCAGCGGTGTGCAGCAACAGCCCCAAAAATTAATACAATCCTTGGTTGTATAAACAGAGGTATAGAATCAAAATCATGTGATGTATTAGTACTGCTTTATAAAGCCTTAGTACGGCCACATCTGGAATACTGCTTCCAGTTTTGGTCACCACATTACAAAAAAGATGTTGAGACTTTGGAAAAAGTGCAAAGAAGAGCAACTAAGATGATTAAAGGCTTGGAGACAAAACATATGAAGAACTGTTGCAGGAATTGGGTTTGGATAGTCTACTCTAGACAAAAGAAGGATTGGGGGGGACATGATAGCAGTATTCCAGTATTTGAGAGATTGCCATAAAGAGGAAGGGGTCAACTTATTTTCCAAAGCACCAGAAGACAGGACAAGAAACAATGAATGGAAACTAATCAAGGACAGAAGTAATCTGGAGTTAAGGAGCTAAACATCCTAACAACAAGGACAATTAACCAGTGGAACAGCTTGCCATCAGAAGTCGGGTGCTTCATCCCTGGAGGTTTTTAAGAAGTGACTGGACAGTCACATATCTGAAATGGTATAGGGTTTCCTCTTGAGCAATTTGTGTGACTGGAAGACCTCAAAGGTCCCTTCCACTCTATTCTCATTCTATTTTATTCATTCCCCTTCTCTCAGAGTTGCATGACCTGACAAATTTCCCTGCCAGTCCTTCAAGCCAAAGAAAGAGATTAGAGTGGCTGTTCAAAAGATGTAAAAAGCACTTCCTATATACAGTAAGGGGGTTTACATGTGAGCCTGTTTTGGCAATCTCTACAGATTGCAAATACTGACCTTGTTCATTATCAGATAGAAGAATCTCTCCATTTCCCCATCTGCACTGAATGAAAAGGGTAAATGGGAAATGGCACATTCAAATTTAAGGCATTGCTCTCTTCTCTTGGGAATAATCTATTGAAGTTTCCTATTGCCTATAAGTCCATATTTAATTCCATTCTACTACTTAACTATACAAATATTACACCTAAATATTATTCCTTTGTACTATTTATGTGCACTTCCATGTTTCATTTTCAAGGTAGTTTGCATGGAAGAGAAAAAAAATAGAGAGACATGATCAACATTTATCATCATATTTAATTCACTTCAATACTTTCACTGATCTCATATCTCTGGGATTTAAAACATAAATATTAGTTTATGACTTCTACAGTTACCTGTTTTAACAAGCATGTCAAGAACCACACTCCTAAATTGATCAGATGTGGATCCTTTGTAGAAGGATTAGGGGTTTTAAAGGGTGAAGCAGGCATGTTATGCGTTGACATGTTTGGCACCAACCACTCTGGACTGTATTAGGAATACTGGTGGGTCATGCACAAACCCCCAAGGCTATGTTTCTTGCACCCTTGCACTATTCTTAATGGTGATAGAAATTTTTCTTGCATAAAATGGAATCTCCCCACTGGAATTAGCACAATAGTAGTATTTTCTTCTTCTTTCTTGTGTCTTCTATTTTCAGTAATAATGTATTAGCTGTTTTTTAAAATTGCCAAAAAAACGTTCATATATTTTGTCAAAACGAAGGAGAAAGAAAATAAGATGACAATGATGCCAGGCAATATGTTGTAGACTTTAGGGCTATTTGTAAAGAGATAGCTTTAATTCATTGTTGGGCAATAATGGATGAAGACCAGTACAGATGTTTTTCAAAAGAGATGTGATGAATTTTAAAAAGAAGTTATAATTACTTTGTGTAGCTAGTCATTAAAATAATTTTGAAGAGTAGAGCGTTTTTAAAGATCAAAATGGCTTTTGTTGATTTCTTTGAAGTGGTGGGTAAATGATAAAGATAGATGAAAGATAGAATGGCCACCAGACAAATCTCTGACCTGCTTTTCCAACAATTGCAAAGCCTTGTCATAGGAAAAAGAACCAAGATCTAATCTGAGGAAAATATAAAAAGAAAATATAGTATGTGTGTGATAGAGACAAAGTAACATGTAAGAGACAGAAAGATGGATAACATATATGCAACAGAGAGAGATGTAGCGTATGAAACACAGGGTTATATAAACTATACAATTGTAAGGAGAAATATACAGTTTCTTTAAAAGGAGGAAAAACTATTATCTTGCTATCTATCAAATGACTAGTTTGAATTTATCTTCCAAAACTCTGACTGAGATCTCCTCAGAAATCTATATAAGGAAGCAATGAACTCTATTTCCCATAAGATTTCTAAGAGAAAAACACTACTAATGGTTCCAAACATAGAATACCATAGTGCATCCCGTAAATTGTGTGTATTTATGAGAGGATGCACACAGTTGCAGAGACAACAGAGATTACATGGCTGCTCTTAGATAAACTGAGCACAGATAATGATGCCTCTAGAGTCTATCACTTTCTACATATTGTGTTCTTTTGTATACCACATTAAGAAGTATGATCAGCAAGTTGTAAAAGAATAAGAAAAATGAAAGTTATTGAGATAGAAGATGGCTTCTTTGAACTTTAGGATAATTGTTATTGAGTCAATACTACATATGTCATATATAGAAAGAAGCTGGAATAATTTTGAAAAAACAAATAAACATAGAGAAAAGGCTTTTAAAATCATGTTCAAGATGAGATTCAGAAAGAGAATGCTTAGTTTAAGAATTTTATCTTAGAATTAAAGAAATCCAACTGGATTTTGTAGAGTTAGGATATCAATATTTTCTCTTAAATGGCATCTTGATAAGCATTGGGATAAAACAAATTTGTCATTATATATAAAGTTTTAAGAATTCTGAATACTTATTTTAATCAACTGGTTTGAAAAGAAGCTATGAAGAACTAGTTCTTCCAGCAGGCCCAGGTATGTTATATTTTTTAGGGATGTTTTACATTTCTTGGGCAGTTGTCCATTATTTTTGTTCTTTTTATATTATACTATACTTTTTATATTATATTATACTTCTCTTTATGCAACTCAAGTTTCATGAAGATTTGATGGCCTGCAAATCTAATTATTCTAATAAATTAAATAAATATTAGGGATAAAAGGAGAATTGACCATTTCAAATTTCAGAGATGCATCTGTATTTAAAGAAGCAAAGCAAAAATATTCCTGTTAAGTCCGGAGAATAATGGCGCTTGAGACGAAGCATTTCTAACAAGTCTTTATTCTCTGCTTCCATTCTACGAACAACCCGAGCAGAGGCACGCAGGCCTCTATTTATACCTTCTGATCCCCGGGCAAGTTCAACCAATCACGAGGCGGTCTTTTCCCGCCTTGCGCATGCGCGCAAGGCCGGCACCACTCAGTCTGGTCCCGGGCAGCTTTTGCAAATGCCCGGGACTCTTGCAACGTCCCGAGCCTGCTTTTGCAGGCTCAGGACACAACACCCCTCCCTCCTAGATAAAATAATACGGCGCCCACATGGACGCCATCATAGTGATGGTTATATAGTTAACTGATGAGTTAAGTTACACAGTGTGTGTAAGATGTGGGACTGTTCCGTCATACAGAGACCCCGTAGTCCCAACATCGTTTACGTAGAGTCAACCAGTCAGAACCTCTAGTTCAGTGATTGCAGTTAACATTCTCACCTTACGTAATCTGCAAGGTATTTGGGAGGGCCTTTGACCCTGACCGACCTTCTCAGACCTGGGGAACTTGTAGTGTTTTCCCCGTGGCTTCCCACACTAGGTGAATTGCCCTGTGGTTGTCTTGTGACTTCAGTTTGACTTTCCTGCCCGTCTCTTAGGCTTGAGAAGTCAGAACTCTGTTGATCACTGTACCTGGTTGACCTACCACCTATGGAGTTTTCCAACCCCTCTGAACTCATCTCCGTGTTTCCTGACGGAGTTTGGTTTTCCTGGCTCCTTCCTGTCGTGTTAGGGTCTAGGGATGCCTCCCTGTTAGCCCTGATACGTGGGGACATCCTTCTATGAGCCATTTCAGCAAAGGACGTGTTTCCCCTCTGTTTTGCCTGCTCTCTTGCATGTTGTGAGTTGTGAGTATGCTCCCAGTTATTCTCCGTGTCTGGAGTATTGTTTGTGAGGTGTGGATAGTTAGTATACCTCCGGTGAGACTCCCAGGCTGGAGTGTGTGTGGGGGTGTCAGTGTGCCCCCGTCCCCATGAATGGCTACCTGAATCTCCTGTGGAACTTGGGTGTTGAGAACCCGTGTCGTTCCCCCCAACCGTTGGTGGCAACAGATTTTGATTCTCAGAATGCATTCCCCCTTCCTCCTCCCCCC
>NW_015386239.1:712757-714234 GCF_001527695.2 Protobothrops mucrosquamatus
CTTAAGGGTGGCCTCCCCCTTAACGCACACTTGAGAATTTTGGAAATCCATAAGGATTACATTAGAGGGCCTTAAGGAAACTCGCTGGCCACTGCTGCTGCAGATTTTGTGAAATGTGTTGAGGGAAATTATGGATAGGGCAGACCCCGTGTCAAGTTCCATCGACAATGGAACTCCCTGCAATTTCACCTTAAGAGATCGTTTCTTTTTAAGGGGTTTGTGTGTGCCTATTCTTAAAATGTTCCGGCGTGTTGCACAGAACCCCACCCTGTTTTGGCTGGGCACCCTGGTACCTTTCAGGTTCAATTCTTCCTTCAGTTGTACCTTCTGTCGACCCAGGCAGACTGCAGCGATGTGGCCTTTCTTTCCGCATGCACGGCAAATGGTGGAACGGAACCGACATTCCGCTCGCTTGTGGCGTCCACCACATCCGAGGCAACGAAGCTCAGCTGGGCCCTTGTCCTGACGATCTTTGGACCTCCTCCCAGCTGCTTGGTAAAGCTTATCCACCTCTTCTTCAGGATCTTCTTCCGACTCCTCGCGCACGTCTTCCTTGTGAATAGTGGCGGTCTCTGGAGCGTTTCGCTTGGGCCACATGTTCTTGACCGCCCCACCTGCAGCTTCTTCTGCTGAGACCTCTTGCAGAGCATCTTGGAAGGAGACATCTTCCCTGGCGAACAGTCTCTGCTGTAAGTCTGTATTCCGCAGTCCGCACACAAAACGATCACGTAGTCTTTCCTCTAAGTCCTTGAAGTCGCACGGTTTAGCTGCTCTTCTCAAGGCCGCAACGTATTCTTTTGCTGATTCTCCAACTCGCTGATCTCTCTGTTGAAATGTGTGCCTCCAAGCCATGACAGATTGCTTGGGCTGGAAATGTTCCTTTAAAACTTTCTTCAGATCGGCGTATGATACCGTTTCCAGCGAGTCCGGGGCGATTAAGCTCTCGGCGATCTCAAAGGCGTCTTCCCCACAAACGCACAACAATGTGGCAGCCTTTAAGCCTTCCTCCCGAATCTGGTTTATGCGGAAATACGTCTCGACTCTTGCAACATAAGATTCCCACCTCTCGGGGTGAGAGACGTCGAATTCCGCTAAACGCCCAACTTTCGCCATGATCAAGGATCAGGGTCTTCTTCTTCAGCCGCACGCACCCTCCAGCGATTTCGTACTGGCAGGATAATGCTGACTCTCACGCCGTTTTCTCTTCCGGACTTCTTTGGGTGAGTCTTCAAGCTTTCCTAGCTGTATAGACTGGATCCCACCTTCGTCGCCAGTGTGAAGTCCGGAGAATAATGGTGCTTGAGACGAAGCATTTCTAACAAGTCTTTATTCTCTGCTTCCATTCTACGAACAACCCGAGCAGAGGCACGCAGGCCTCTATTTATACCTTCTGATCCCCGGGCAAGTTCAACCAATCACGAGGCGGTCTTTTCCCGCCTTGCGCATGCGCGCAAGGCCGGCGCCACTCAGTCTGGTC
>NW_015386239.1:714757-723110 GCF_001527695.2 Protobothrops mucrosquamatus
ACCCGAGCAGAGGCACGCAGGCCTCTATTTATACCTTCTGATCCCCGGGCAAGTTCAACCAATCACGAGGCGGTCTTTTCCCGCCTTGCGCATGCGCGCAAGGCCGGCGCCACTCAGTCTGGTCCCGGGCAGCTTTTGCAAATGCCCGGGACTCTTGCAACGTCCCGAGCCTGCTTTTGCAGGCTCAGGACACAACAATTCCCTTTGATCCTGAAGCAGCTATAACTAGTAGGTTAATTCAGTGGAACAAACTCTCACTTTTTTATCAAGCAAAATTCAAAAGGCCACTACTTATTATATAATATGGTACACAGGAATGTGAATGGTACTCAGAAAGAATAAGAATCTGCATTTAATACTGCCACCTGAATCAAAAAATTGGAATGAAAAATTACAGAACATCTTCCTAAAAGATTCAGAGAAGCTAAGTACTTTCCCTGAAGGGAATTTTAGGGACTAGGCATGTTTCCCAGCTGTTGTATTTGTTATTTAGAACTGAGCTTAACCCTCTATGAGTGATAGTCTGAAATATAAGTACATTGCTATTCACATAAAGATTTTGTAGCCTAGGACTTCGAGAGTGGTTGGAAAGTAGCCCCAAAGAGAAGAACGCCCAGTGAGCACTGGGGAAAGCCAGTAGCCTATGTGGTCCCTTCTCCCTTTGTGGTCCTTCTCCCTTTTTACAATCAGTCATCTCCCAAATAGCAATCAGCACAGCTGGGGACTTGTGTGAATTATCCCAGGAGGTCTCATTACTTCAACCCACAGAGAGTGAACTAGCTGAGAGCTTTTGCACTGTGGTGCCAGAATGGAAGGCAAGCCAATTACCAGCTTGTGCTGTCAGATAGGACAGACGCTGAGACAGAAAACAAGCTTCTTTTGTTTCTTCTCCCTCCCCCCCCCAATCATCCAAAGCTAAACATAGGCAGCCAGGAAAGAAAAGGTTAGAAGCTGATTCTTGTGACCTTTGCAGAGGCTATGCTTTCTATTAACTAGCTCAGGATCATTGTTTTTCATCAATAGAGATCAATTGAAAAATCAAACTGCAAGCTACAAAGTAAAAATTAAAATGGCTGCCCTCTCTCTTAATCAATATTGAGATTCTATGTTGTTTCAAGGCATTCAATCATTAAAAATCAAAAGACCTAGTATTAAATACCACTGTTAGCTCAGTTTTTGAATCCTGCCCAGAAATCAACATTCTCACTTCTCTTTCAGCTCTTTAACCAATCTCTCCAGTAATTTTTTAGATCCATTCCAACTAAAATTTAAGGCGCTACAATCAATTGATCAGAAAGAGGTCCCCAAAGTCATTTATTTAATTATTTAAGAGGCGTCAGTCAGCATCTGCCACATATATACCAACTGGTGCAATAGAGACTGGGACACCAAAAGACACAAAACACCTTCATTGTTCCTAAAAAAATCTTCCTCCCTCACAAATAAATCAATAAATAAAAGGGGGAAAAAAACAGGGAGGGCAGGAATTATGAATGGCATGCATTCCACACTTCAGATTCAAAGAGTGGCTTCTAATCTTATTTACAATTCAATATTTAGGAATTCACATCTGAGTTATCTCCATATCTAGAACCTATCAACTTGCTAAGAGCAAAAGAATAAAAACTGCTCCCCCACCCCCAGCTGGAATGCAGGTAATCCCATGCAAATAACAACTTCTCTTTGATCACTTAACATTTAGAATCAGTTGTCTAGGAACACTGGAGTTCACTTAGAGTTATTTAGGAAATTTATATACTGCTTTCAAACTGGGCTTTCTTTAGGTAGTACACATAAATATTCTAACACTATTAAAGTTCATATTTCAAATATAAATAGCAAGTAAAAATTGTGAACGTGAATGTGAAGGCAGCGTGAAATGTTAAGTAGTTCTTGACTTATGACTGTTGTATCTGGGGCTTTCTGAGGTTCCAGAAACAATATTAGAAAAGATATCAGGATGGTGCTTGGACTGCCACTTTGTCTTATAGAGGTAGTCCTCAACTTACAACCAGTTGTTTAGCAACTATTCGAAGTTATAACAACCCCCCCCAAAAGAGGTACCTAAAACCTAGATTCGACATTCCAGTGCCTGCCCCCCTTCCCACAGCCAAATAACCCTATTTTGGACACTTGGCAACCAGCCCATATTTATAGCTGTTTGCAGGGGCCATGTGATCACATGACTGTAATTTACATCATTTTTTGTTGGAAACCAGCATTTACTTTCATTTTCTGGAAAAATACCCATCCCATTACATACAATGGGCTTACTTAATGACTGCAATGTTTGCTTAATGACCCTGGCAAAAAAGATCACAAAATCAGGCATGATTACACTATGACCCACTTAATAAACTGCACAACTTAACAACTGTAATTCTGGCCCGATTATAGTCATAAATTGAGGACTACCTGTATTCCTGACAACCTAAAGAATGCTACTTTGTAGAAACAATACAAAATAAAACACAAAAGGAGACCTTGGCAAAAGATTGAATTTGCCAGTTTTGATCCATTGCTTCCCTCCCCCCCCCCTGTGCATTTTCCCTTCCACTGAAGGAAAAAAAGAACTAATTTTAAATTTGTTTAAGGGCTCACACGTTTTAGGCAAGCATGATGTGGAAAGAAGAAAGAAAGAAAGAAATTTTGGACTTAGTAACAGGCGCTGGGAAAATGATCACATCCTGATCTGCCCTCAGAATACTCAGTTTCAAGCTCTTTTGTAGTGAAAATACCACTAGTGGAAAATGTGTGCATGAGGAATTTTCTGTGACTGTACCAAGAAGACTTCCAAGGTGAAATGAGCAAAGCCTGAAGATAATTTCTATCTCCCTCTCTCAAAAGTTTCACAGCATTTTTCATTTGGTGGTTGGTTTTATTATTTCCTACCTCTTTTGAGATTTTGAGAGCAGTAATATATAAAACAAATTAAACAAACAACCCAGCACAAATTCTTATGTTTTGGATGCATAATGCAAACACCTGACTCCCTTTCATAATGCCAGAAAAGATGGAAGGGAAGAGAAGAGGATGACCAGTAAAACAGGATGGTGGGACTCAATTACATGTTGACAAAGATATCACTGAAAAACTTGAAGGATCGGAACATAAGGTTTATCTATGTGGTCACAAAGAATTGACACCAACTAGGTGGCATATAACCATAATCAACTGATCTGAGATAATGCTTTTTACACTTATAAATAAATACATTTTTAAATTAGTTTTACCAAACAAAATCAGATACAAATAGTCTTCAACCTACAATCATAATTAGGACTAGAGTTTTGGTCATAGGTTGTCATGGTCATAAGCCATGGCATGTGTGACTGGTTTTGATTTTATGACCATTTTCATTACGTTGTAAAATCAAAAAGAAAAAAAATATATAAATACCAAGGAGATCTACTGCAATGTGAATAAAGAGGCAGGTACTATACATATGAAACATATGTATGTATGCATGTATGTATGTATGTATGTATGTATGTTATGTATATAATTATACCAGATTTTAATCTATTACTATTGACATGAACCATAAAATCTATGCATGTTTGATAAAATTATGATTCCTGTCTCTGGGGTCCCATTAATTTTATCTGTATTTTTTTTCTAATGTATCAATTGAAGAGACTTTATTTATCAATGAACGCAGATATTATTTTTTTATATAATCTCACATGTTCAGGAGAAAGAACATCATAAAAATAAAATTAGCAATAATAATATATTTGTTAGTGAGTCTACACTGAAAATGACAGAATAAACAGAACAGCATTAATTCAGGATTTTTTTCTCAACTAATCACACTGTACATTATAAGTCTATTATTTGTAATAAGAAACAAATGTGCTGTTTTAAAGAACTCAGCCAAACACTGTTGTATGTTCAAAAGACAAAGATAACAAAGTGAAGACTTGCTATTGAATAATGATACTAATAAACATTAAAGAGATAAATACAAGGAAAACTAAATCAGCATGGTAACAATTATCTCTAGGATAATTATATTAGTTATATTAACAATTTTATTTAATCATAATTTAGTGTGACATAAGAGAAAGTATAACCTGTTAGTATTTACTACAAAAGTTACAGATTTCAACATTCTTTCCAGGCATAGAAATAGATATCAGATATTTTCAGTTGTAGAAAGAGACATGGCTTCTTTAATGAATCATAGACTCCTGTGCATTCAAACCTTGGTGCATTCTGAAGCTGTACTTCCCCATTTATTCAGAAACATTGCATAAATCTAGTCACATTAGTTTCACTATGCCCTACCCTTGATCCAGCATTAAACTATTTTAACTGACAGTTTTTATAAATGGTCATCATTAAGAGTTTCTTTAATTAATGAAGATAAGCTCTGTTAAGCTTCAAGGAAGCTGTTGACACTTGGGTTTTTAAGAGTGCCCTGGGTGGGAACTATTGGTGAACCTGATTATGGGTTTGTTCAATGTCTGAGTATTCCTCAGATACCAAGGTTTTCTTTGTAATTTCAGTTATACAGTAATTATACTGTTTCTATTTTTAACTTTCTTCCTACAAGAGGGGAATGTAAGATGCTAAGAGTCCTTTTGAATTTCAGTAATTAGTTAATTAAAATAAAATAAAATAACTGCCAGAAAACTAGCCAGGGATTTAGAATCCAGCAGTAATCATACAATCTTTCAAAAAAAAGAGTCACCTCAGTTTCTGTGAAGCAACAGAAAGAGCCATACTTGGAGCCATGCTCATTCTCCCTTAAGCTCTTTGAAATGTAAAGCTATGCACTCTGATATAATTTGATTTGAAGCTCATTGGTTTCTGTGCCTTAAATTCAAAAAGCCTCACAAGCAGAAGAAACACATAAACAAATCACAAAGAGCTAAAGGCAGTCAAACTTCAGTGGTTTGGAAGATTTGAAAGCAGTTTTAGCCTCATTAATAGTTTCACTCTTTATGTACAATGTCGGGAAGAATACATTTATTTCTCCATTTCTCTCTGCTACCCCAACTTTTTGCTGATATTAGAGAATACTTAGGCAGCTCTCTTCCTGCCACAGATTTGCCACTTCCCAGACAGTGGGAAGTCAAAACTTTAGAAGGACATTATTCATCAACAAATGCATGGATATTGGTTTTAAAAATAGTTCATATTATTTTATGCTTACTTCATACCTGAGGTGAGAAATGTATTTCACTTATTTGCTGCTGTTGCATTCAGGAGTTCAACTGAGATACACAGATATGCCCAGATTAGGATTTTTAAGAAATATTCAATGGAAAGTGCAACTTTAGTTCTACAATGGCCATTATTTACATCCAGAATATCATTGATTGACAAATCAATGTTAGCCCCAGAGTTCTGAGGGCTTTTGATAAAGATAGCCCCTGCTAGCCATGGGCTTTTTCCGCTTTCATTACATCTCCTGCCCATTCACTCGTGTCCTCCATGTAGATCCACGGTCCAAAATGGGAAGATTTGAAAGGCAACCATACTATACTTTTCCCTGCTTGGGGGGAGGGATGAGCAAAAAGCAACAAAGAAGACAAAATCCAGAATCTGGGTATCAGCATTGTTGGGATTTGGGGCCAACATATGTCTAAATATCTCAGTGTCCAAATATTAGCCTGGAACAAGATACTAATCATCTGTTATACAAAAATCAAGGCACATTTAAGCCAGACAATAAGAGAGGCAATGCCAAAGTCCTCCAGAGCTTGGCCTTCAAATAGTTCTCCGTTTGCCATTATACCATATTGTCTGATTGCTTTTTTCACTACTGATAAATTCCAAGTGTGAATACAAGAATCTCTCTCATTCATCCACTTTTTAGATGAGAGATAAGAACAAGGAAAAGAGCAGCGATTTTATCTGTCTCTAATGAGGTAACACAGCCAGCCGGTTCTCTCTATTCATTAGTTACTTGTCAGATTTCTCTTTTTGACCAGGTAACAGTACACAGCATGCAAAGTCAAGATTTTACTGTTCTGTCAGGGGATTCAGATTGGAAACATCCATCAACTCTACAGTACAATAGCTCATGGCAGCATTTCATCCCATCAGCCTTATCCAGAAGACAAGAGAAGCTAAGAGCCATTCTTACCTATTAGCGGTGGCAACTGAAAGCCTGTCAATATTTTTATTCAATGTTAAGAGTCAAATGTCAAAAGTTTTCAGGAATTCCATTTACTGTAGTATTTGAGCCTTTTTTTCTTAATTAAAAAGGGAAAGAAACTATCCAGCATTTATACCACTTTTATTTGACTGCACAAATTTCCTTATTCTATCAATGGGGGGGGGGGATGAGAAAAAACAAGAATTTTAATAGTGCTGATACAGAATTTAAGAAAAAAAGGGGGAAGGCTAGACAAACTGAACAATCTCCAATTCTGGAATTTTAAAAATTATCTTAATAAAACGAGAATTCAGAAAGAAAAGAAAAAAATGAAGCACTGTAACAGCAAGTTCAGTCTTATTGCCGCTGTAAGCATGCTCTTGGCACCTTGACTGTGTTTTCACTGGAAAAGTATTTAGGGTGAGTAAATACATACAGCATAAAAATTTCAATGTTTCAAAATGATTTGTGCTTTTTATGTGCAGAAGAATGAGTGAGTTATCTTCAAATATCCATTTTAATTGGCAATACCAAAATTTTGGTGGGATAAAATTACTTGACTAAGGGACTACCCTACATACAAATTTTTTACATGCCATAATTGCAGTCATGATAACCTCATAAGATTCCTGTGATAGATTGGTTGTTCTTTTGGATCCAAGCAAATTCCATCCTAGGATAATTGTACTTGTAAGCAATAGAACTTGCTTGCGTTGAAATTAAAATATCCCCCTCAGTTCTATGCACATCAAGGGACCTCGCCAATTTAAATGTAATAAACATTAAATGGCATTAAATATAGTTTAATTAAATTAGCTTCCCCTTTTCCAACATTAAAAATTAAAGTCCAATGGTAACATTTAGAGAGGATCTGAGAATTATACTTTAAAACTTATATTCCAGGTTAAAACAGAATCCAATTCTCTATTTAGATCTCTTTCAAAGACTGCCCATAAATATAATTCTAGTCAGATGGAATACTTCAAATGTCTGCCTCCCAACCCCCCCCCCAACCTCCCACCTACCCACTGGTCAGGCACTCTTAAAATATTGTGTTCAGTTTTAGATGCTCCAATTCAGGAAGTACGTTGAAAAACTGGAATGGGTTTACAGAAGAGCAACAAAGATAACATGGGGAAGATAAAACTTTGGGGAGCATGCTAGCTCTTGGAAATAACAACAACAACAACAACAACAACAACAACAACAACAACAACAACAATAATAATAATAATAATAATAATAATAATAATAATAATAATAATAATAATAAAGTTGGAAGGAACTTTGGAAGTCATCTAGTCCAACCCCCTGCTCAGGCAGGAAACCCTATACCATTTCAGACAAATGGCTGTCCAATGTCTTCTTTAAAACTTCCAGTGTTGTAGCATTCACAACTTCTGGAGGCAGGATGTTCCAGTGGTTAATTGTTCTAACTGTCAGGAAGTTTCTCCTTAGTTCTAGGTTGCTTCTCTCCTTGATTAGTTCCCATCTGTTGCTTCTTGTCTTGCCTTCAGGTGCTTTGGAGAACAGCTTGACTCCCTCTTCTTTGTGGCAGCTCCTGAGATATTGAAACACTATCATGTCCCCCCTCGTCCTTCTCTTCGTTAAACTAGACATACCCAATTCCAGCAACCGTTCCTTATATGTTTTAGCCTCCAGTCCCCTAATCATCTTCTCTGTACTCTTTCTAGAGTCTCAACATCTTTTTTACATCGTGGTGACCAAAACTGGATGCCGTATTCCAAGTGTGGCCTTACCAAGACATTGTAAAGTGGTATTAACACTTCACGTATCTGAAGGGCTGTTTATTCATAGTTATTTTAGAAGAAAGGATAGAAAACAATGGGTTTAAATTAGTAAGTAGATTTTGACTGAACATCTGGGGAACAATTGCTGATAATATGAAATATTTAGCACTAGAACAGATTGCTTAAAAGATTATACAGGTAGTCCTTGATTTAATGATCACAGTTGGGACTGAAATTTCCATCACTAAGCAATGTAGTTGTTAAATGAGTCACAACTGATTTTATGACTTTTTTTGCCGCAGATTACCTCCCATCGACCGGTACGCTCCCACAGAGCGGGCCTCCTCAGGGTGCCGTCGGCCAAACAGTGTCGGCTGGCGACCCCCAGGGGGAGGGCCTTCTCTGTGGGAGCCCCCACCCTGTGGAATGAACTTCCCCCAGAGATCCGGATTATTCCGGATCTCCCCTCCTTCCGCCGTGCCCTCAAGACATG
>NW_015386239.1:723165-728422 GCF_001527695.2 Protobothrops mucrosquamatus
GGCCTAGGGGGGGATTGTATAGGGATTTTAATAGGGATTTTATAACTTTTCTAAAAATAACAGGCTTATTTAATATATATTTTAATTGTTTTTAGATATTTATTGTATAGTTCCGTTTTTATTGCCTGTAAGCCGCCCTGAGTCCTTCGGGAGAAGGGCGGGATATAAATTAAAGTAATAAATAAATAAATAAATAAATTTTATCCCTTGACTATAACAGGAAACTCAACCATTCATGTTTTATTTTTATAGCACCAAAGAGCCAAATCTGCAGATTCAGCTATGTCTCCTGATAGGTTAAAGCCTCTCAGAAACTCCAACAGTCTGTCCATTTTGACTGCTGTTATGACTGGATAATCAGGAGAATGTAGGAATAGTGTAAGTAGTGTAACTTTCCTTATCTTTTCCTGAAGTAGCCTTGTTTTTGACTTAGTGTGGTGTCTGAACGTAAACACTGATTTATTAAACAACCTTGGTGGAAGGAAGTTAGCACAGGGTCTATTTTTTGCATCAACTGGAAATTGTTTAGGCCTCCTAATCAGATAGATTTTTGTATCTCTTTTTATAATTTAGCAAGGGTAAAAGTACTGACACACGCCTACCTTTTTCCCTTTTTATTTCTGAAGGCTTTATGTGATTTTAGTTATTTTGCTATAACCAAACTGGAAATCATCCAAATTCGCAAAGCAGTCAATCTTGAAACATACTCAATCTGTTAGTTTTAATCCTGTCTCTCATATACAGAGGATAAATGTATACATTTTTTCCCCTGTGTATAAATTTTTTACCCAGTCCTGGAACCATCCATTTATATGAGAATTTCATTACCTAGCAAGGAGTAACTCGGCCCTACTGCATAGTGGTTTTTAAAACTTGAATGGAATTAGTTGGCCAGGAGGCACAGAAGTTCCTTTTATTGAAATAGGAGCATATTTTAGATTTGGTTGAATCAATATTATATCTCTTCTCTTCCCTTTTTATGGCTGCATCCACAATAACAAAAAAAAACAAACCCCAGGATATTCCTTGAACACTCAATAGTAACTTCTACAGTACTAAGCCATAAGGGTAGATCCATCAAACCTACAAAGCCAAAAACAATTTGTGTTATTATTTTCATGTTAAAGGAAATGCTATGTCAAAACAATGGGAATCTGCAAACTGGATGGTCAGTGCTACCTTGGGCTTTATCCAATGGCCAGGGTACAGCACTTTGGAATTTTATATATCTTAAGAGCACTGCTTGATACTGTTGCTGTCAATCAACAAAAAAGACAGCCACTTTTTTATTTTTGTATATAATGTCCTGTTTTTTTTATTATTGTTGCTTAAAAGATTACCAAATCTGCATTCAGGTTTTAAGAAAACTAAAGCATTTGCTAGTCCATATTTTTGGATAACAAGAAGAACCCAAAACCTTGGGAAGAATCTTCTATTTGAAAGCTGTTCTATCTGTGATTGTGTCTTCATTTTTTTTCCCTTTCTGTTCAATCATATTTGTTTCTAGGAGACTGTCTAGACCAATCCCTTCAGTTTTCTTGGCAAATATTTTTCAGAAGTGGTTTGCCATGGCCTCCTTCCTCAGTCTAATAGAGCAAGAGTCCCTAACTTCCAGGTAACGGCCCACTACTGGGCCGTAGTCTGTTGGGAACTGGGCTGCGGAAGCAGCAGGTGAGCATGTGCACATGTGCAGCTTCACTTGTCTGAGCAAGGGGCGCATGCATGAAGCTTGTCCACCATCCTCTTTCCCCCCATGCCCACTGGTCCATAAAACCTGAAAAGTTGGGGACCACTGTGACAGAAGGATTGGCCCAAGGTCATTCAACTGGTTTCATACCTAAGGCGATACTAGAACTCTCAGTCTCCTAGTTTCAGCTTGATGCCTTAATCATTACACCAAACTGGCTTCATATAAATGCAATCAATGACTTTAACACATATGATGGCATACAAAAGAAAAGTCATTTTTGTTCATTTAATACAACATGCCCCAACCTTTGTGGTTTGATGGACTGGCTAGGGGGGGAGAGGGGAACTGGGCTGCGCGAGCGGTGGGCTTGCACTCATATGCATGCACATACAATTCAACTGCAAGTTGAGCTGTGCGCACATGCGTATAAGCGCCAGCCCACCACTCGCGTGACCCAGTTCTGAATAGGCCACATCATAGTAATGGGCTGTTGCCTGGGGGTTAGGGACCCCTGATTTAATATATTTTACATGCTTGGTCTGGAAATATTTCAATCCAAAAATTTTTAATCCAGATTTTGTTGTTAAGAAATTTAGATAGAGTTAAAAGCATTTTAGTTGTGAATTTTTAACAGTATGTTATCAATCTTTGATACTATAAGATATGCATATTGACTATTATTTTTTAATAACATCAAATTGTAAAAATGCTTTTTTATATCATTTCTTCAGCTAGTGCCACAACACTTGGTAAACTACAGTTGATCTTTTGGAATTGGAATCCTGGTCTTTTGCTATGATTTGTTAATTATTACTGAACTCCTAGAAAATGATGTTCAACTGTCAACAATGATGTTGAACTGATGTTCAACTGAAAGAAACTGATAAAATGACAGAAGGAATTTGTACATTTTATTATTTTGTATGCCAATATTGCTTCCAAAGAAGCCAGTGACCCAGTTGTTTTCTTTGTTATGGAAAAAAATGCTACAAACGAATTTCAAATTCTTTACCACTGAGAAAACTTTCCATACAGGGCCCCCAACTAGAGCAATTACTATTAGAGTGAAAGGATTATTATAGCATTCCCAGGAGGCTCTGACTCCTTGGAAATCTTCATATGATGTCCTTCAGTAGCCAATTTATCTGGGGCATTACAAGACTTAAGGAGGCTGAGCTCCTATGAGAGTCAGAAATTAAACTGCAACACTAAGAGCTAGTGGGAGGGGGGAGGTAGGGGAAACTTGGGATGAGTTATATAAAGCATTGCCTTATCCCCAGTTTCAACATACATGGCTGCATTTGCAGGGAAAAGCAAAGCCAGAGCAGGGCCCAGCATTATGTCTGTTCTACCATTAGCCAATGGAACTTTGTACTCTTTTAATTATTTTGTTTAGTTGTTGTTTTTTTGAGGGGGTAGTCACTGATCTAACTTGTAATTAATGAGAGGAGAGAGGGAGGCCTACTGACTCACTTCAGATGAATTTTAACTCCTTTTGTTGCAGGGGAGAATTAATTATATAAAAACAAAAAAAATGCTATGCAAATGTTGATATTATACTGTGCCTATTGTAATTATTATATTATTTCTAGGTAGATATGTTACTTCTACGCGTCTAGTGATGTGCCTTACTTTTTATGTCTATGTTTTATTGTTTTTTCTACATATATGCAGTATATATGCTGCTTATTTCTTATTTTTATATCTATGGCATATTTCTATATGTAGGCACCCCTGTGTGTTCTTCGTCTACTGTCATGTATCTGTGTTTCTTTATTTCTCGGTTAGGCTTCCTCATTTCTTTTCAGGTAGCAAAGGTTTTCAGCCTAAGCCAAGTAAAATCTTTTATTGTTTTTTGGTCCCTGTTGGGTTCTTCACTGGCAAAACATTTTGTTGGCCAGTGCTGTTTGGTAAGAATGGTTGACCTTCTGGTATCATTTAGCCCCCTAGGACAGTGGTGGCGAACCTATGGCACGGGTGCCAGAGGTGGCACTCAGAGCCCTCTCTGTGGGCACGCGCGCCGTCACCCCAGTCCTAGGCCTTCAGCTGGGTTTTATAAAACCTTTTTGCTTTAGGCCTCCGCCGCCGTGTGCAACCCCCCCCACAAAAAAACCAGATTCAATCAGTCAATTTCAACTTCTCGCAGGAAAAAAAAAGTTCTTGCAAAGTTGGAATTGATTGATTGAACTTTTTAGTCCCACCCAGTCTGCCGTTACCACTGCAGCCACGGCCACCCAATGGGCCACGCCCACCCGGCACTCGACGATGCAAAAGTGGGTTTTGGGTTGCAGTTTGGGCACTCAGTCTCTAAAAGGTTTGCCATCACTGCCCTAGGACTTCATCTATTTTTGGTGATGTGGATATTGTGCGTGACTAGGTCTCTATCCCTTAGCCTACTTAAGCCTCCAACTACCACTTGGTTGCTCATCTTCTGAGGCTGCTGCCATGGAACTATCATTCATCATTCATGATCATGATCCAGTCACTGCAGACATTGCTCTTCTTTCCTAAGGCCTGGCTGAGCTGTCTTCTTCTTCTTCACAGACCTTTGGCAAATTCAGACACCCTGAGGATTTCATTGTTTCTGCTTACTTTCCATAAGGATGCACAATTCCTTTCTCTGATATACCCATTCCACATCCTTTTACGGTTGGTGAGTGGGTAAAGTCTTCAGTGTTTGGAAGGGCTGGAGATTTGGAAGTGAAGAGAGGGAAAGGAGAGAAATGCACTGACTGTGGCAAAGCTCTCCTTCCACACTCCTTAAAAATACAAAAGCATTTATATAAAGTCCCCACTATGTGATTTTGGGGCAGGGGGTGTTCACTTTAGTGTAGGGCTTTTTTTTTTATAATGTTAGTTTTGTTTTTTTCTTGATGACTGATTACTTAAATGTTAAAAAGTAACACTAAATTAGTAGGCGAAATCTTTGATCCAATGCCAAGGGCAGCCCAAAAGAGGTCATCAGATTATTTTAAGCAATTTCCCAGAGGTTGCATGAATGAAGGAAATAGGATCTCAAATTGGTAAATTAATTTACAACTGGCTAGGAACCAACACAGAAAGATAGGTTCTTGGGGCTCTCAGAGCTTGCTTCTCTTCCTGCAGACATTTCATTTAGCAGATTAGGTAACATCAAGAAGATAACAATTTAATGCATTCTCCCTTATAGCAACTGAGAGAAAGTGCTCATTTTAATGAAGTTAATTTAAAATATATATATATCAGAAAGATGCACAACATCTTAACAACCAGTCTCTGGGTTTGTACAATACAGTGCAGAAGTACTCAGTTTTAGTAGCAATTATCATGCTGGATGATAACCAGCATTTTCTTGAATAACCAGCTTTTCTTTCTATTAGCACAGATGTGTATTATAATGTTTACTTATTGCCTGCTATCACCTAGCCTTCAACATGTCTCAAATATTCACAGAAGTGATACCGGTAGTCAATCAAAACTCTGTTTTACTAAGTACCAGATACCATATACAGAAGGCAGCCTTCTCCTGCAATAGCCACATTAAATCATTCAATAAAGCTCTGAATCCTACACCAGGCTACAGGCATC
>NW_015386240.1:0-6963 GCF_001527695.2 Protobothrops mucrosquamatus
TGCATTTATGAATACATTATTTTGTGAATAAATAACCTATGATGTTGCAATAGCATAATATAAATTTGTCCACTAATGCATTAAAAATTGTTTTGCCTGGACCATTTGGATTACCTATATACCCGTCATATTGTTTCCTTTTAGGGAAAGCAGTGTTACGAAAATTTCAGAACAGAAGAAACAAATAAACAAAAGAAAAGAAAAGAAAAGAAAAGCAAGATATAAAAGAAAAGAAAATTAACTAAATCTAACTTACACTAACATCATTCACTATAATTTTCAATGCTTTTCTATCCTTAATGCTTCCACCAAATCCACCACTGAGAGAGAACTGTAAAGCACTGTGAAGCAGTATATAATCTATATATAAAATACCAAAGCACTTAGACTTATATATTGCTTCACAGTGCTTTACAGCCCTCTCTAAGCAGTTTACAGAGTCAGCATATTGTCCCCAACAATCTGGGTCCTCATTTTACCAGCCTTAGAAGGATGGAAGGCTGAGTCAACATTCAGCCGGTGAGACTCGAGCGGTATTGCGGAATTAGCCTGCAATACTGCATTCTAACCATTGTGCCATCACGGCTAATATATTTATAATAAACTAGCTGTACCCGGCCACGCGTTGCTGTGACTCAGTCTGGTTAAATGGAAAAGAAAGAAAAGAGAAAGCGCACGTTTGTAATATGTTTAATTTCACAATGCTTGTGGGTATACAATATATGTCCAACAGATGGTGCTGTTTTTCAAAAAAAGCATGTTTTACCTGTCACAGGTGTGACATCTATATAACATAGGTATATAAAAACATGCGCATATTCGAATGCAATGTTGTGTCAAAATTTCAAAGCAATCGGTGAAGAACTTTCGGAGATTTAAGATTTTGAACAAACGAACATTTACATTTTTATTTATGTATAAGAAGAAGATATAAAGAAAAGTGAATGAGTTAAGAGTTAGTAATTCTTAACTCATTTGCTTTTCTTTAGTACATTTGTTTTGTGATTATAGTTCAGTGTAATTTACGCCAGCAGTAGTTGTTAAACCCACCATCCAGTTACAACTGATGAAGCTTATTGGATGAGAAGGGAAATGTCTTCTTCCTCCTCCTCAAGGAAAAAACAGTCCAGTTGCTTTTTGAAAAGCACCTTTGAGATAAGCATTCCATTTACTCTCATACATTCTTTACTTTCATATTGTACTGCTTTTACCCCATTCATTAACCAACCTTCAGCTCCACATTGTTCTATAATTTGGGCTTTTCATCCTGTCTTAAATCTAGAAAAATATAATTATTTTTTTTCTTAAATAATTCATGATAATTTTCCTAAATCAGTTGTGTATAATTGTATTTATACAAACATTTTACAATGACCTGCTGAAAAGCACAATCATATACATATACAGTACATCTGCCCAGTATAGTGGTTCATTGCAATTCCAAAGTTTAGTCTGATCATTCCTTGTATATTTAATCACAGTTCTGTCCCAACTTCTTTCCAGTTACAATTAAAAATATAACATGTAGTTTTTACATTCATTCCTAAGTTTTCCTTCTAAATCTTTGTTCCATCATCAATCAGGATGCATCCTCAAAAAGAAATGCATTGTTATAGTCATTGCATAAACAAACTGCACTCATATTTTAGCACCTCTAGAGTTATGCCAACTACACTTACAACATTTTTACATCAGTTCTCATCATCTTATTCTCAGACAGTAATACATAAAGGATATCAGATTTCTGTCTACCTGTTTATCTATTGTAGCTTCTTTGTCAATGGGATAACTGAAAATAGAACAGAACACGAACAAATTTAATGTGGTGGGAGAAACAGCAAAAGTAAGATAAAATGCACAAAAGTCATGGTTGGGATGTACAGAATAATTCTGAAAAAAAATGCCAACTCATTCTAAGCTCCCTTTCCTCCCAGATCTGTGACACCCCCCCAAAAAAATCATATGCAGCTATTCTCTTCCTACTTTACCGAATGGCCTTGTCACCTTTTGTCTACTCTCTTCTCTTATGTCTACCTATCTATTTATGCCCCCCCCAAATAATAACTTGTCTCTGAAACTGCATTTGTTCAGAATGTTACACAACTTTTTTCACCAAACTCATCCTTCCTATTTCCATTAGCACCTTTCTGTGGTGAACAACTTGTAACTGTCACAAATGTATGACTTCCTGCTTTTATATTAATCCAAAACAAAAATAATATCAAGCATATTTTTCATGGTTTTAACCATTTCATTATAATGAAACTCAGGTCTGTATTCAGTACTTTAATTATGCAAGATCAGACCACTTTCATTGATATCTGTTACAGCTTTCCCTTTCTCTTCCTTTCACTTTTTGAATTAGATATATGAAATTCTTCACATTTACTGAGAAATCACTCTGAATAATCAGCCTTGAAGATACATGTGAATTTTGTTAACATTAAGCTATTAATACTTAGTTAATGTTTGCTAACATTGTCAAGATCATGGCATCCGGCCCTCTCAATTCCTGGCAAATAGATGGGGAAAAAATGGAGGTAGTGACAGATTTTATCTTCCTGGGCTCCAAGATCACCACAGATGGGACTGCAGCCAAGAAATTAAAAGACGCTTGCTCCTGGGGAGAAAAGCTATGGCAAATCTAGACAGCATACTAAAAAGCAGAGACATCACCCTGCCAACAAAAGTACGTATAGTCAAGGCCATAGTTGTAATGTATGGCTGTGAAAGTTGGACCATAAGAAAGGCTGAGTACAAAAGAATTGAGGCCTTTGAACTATGGTGCTGGAGAAGACTCCTGCGAGTCCCCTGGACTGCAAGACGATCAAACCGGTCAGTCCTAGAGGAGATCAACCCTGACTGCTCTTTAGAAAGCCAGATCCTGAAGTTGAAACTCAAGTACTTTGGCCACCTAATGAGAAGGAAGGACTCACTGGTGAAGAACCTAATGCTGGGAAAGATTGAGGGCAATAGAAGAAGGGGAAGACAAAGAATAAGTTGGCTGGATGGAGTCACTGAAGCAGTAGGTGTGAGCTTAAATGGACTCCAGAAGATGGTAGAGGACAGGAAACCTGGAGGAACGTTGTCCATGGGGTCACAATGAGTCAGACATGACTTCGCAACTAACAACAACAACAACAAATTAATAAACATAAAGGAGCACTTGCATTTTTCCCTATGGAAAGGCTGGATAATAGCTATGTCAGATATGTGCAAAACTAACTGCATAAGTATTTTTCAAATTTCTAAGAAATAGTGTGCAACTAGTACTAGAAGACCCTGAAATTCTCTGACCAAAATCATTAAGTTTCCCAACATAAACAGGAATTTAGTGTCAGTTTGTTTATTTTTTATTGAGCAGACATTAACAAACAGTGTGACTTTAATTAGAACATGGAGGTAGGGTTCTTATCACTGGATTGAGAAGATAATTTATACAAGGATTAGCCTCAATTTTATTTTTAAAAATGATGACATATTAAGGAGGGTGATAGATATTCAAATTGGGAGGGAATTGGAAAAGGAAAACAGACATTGTTTTCTGAACATTTGCTAGAAAAGCCTGCAATATGGGTGAACATTTACTAATTGGAGCCAAGGACAATTTGCGTATCACTGTATATAATCCCATAAACATTGTTAAAGATGACAACACTGCAAATAAGGGGCATTCACTTATTAAACAAATCTATTGTCCATGTACAAAAAGGTAGTTGTAGGTAGCAAACAAAATGAAAAAAGTTCTGATTTCTCCACTTTGAAAACTATAATTAGTTTACTTTTAAGATAATTCACATTGAAGTAAGGTACAGTAATGTACAGCTTTCTATTTCATTCATTATCTTAACACATGTTTAATTTGGAAAAAAGGTACTTGTTGCTTCTGTTATTTTTGTGAGTGCTTAAGATGATTTTTATTTTCGTTCATATTCTTGAAGTGCTGTTTGTTTATTATTTTCTGGTTTTCTTAGCCAACGTGAGTTACAGAAGATGGAATAAAAAATATTTAAACTATTAAATAGATTGTGCAAATCTTTGCTATGCTAAATGTCTGTCTTTTTCAGTAGACAGTAAACAGACTCCAAGTCTGAATCTGCCACTGACTAATTGCTTTCCTATGGTTGGATGTTGTAAAATGCAGTGTCTGTGTATCTGTGCGTATGTTTATGTCTATAGGGACTGGAATTTGCATTATATCAATAATGTGATTGTTATTTTTCTATGGCTGTAATATTAGCATTCTCATAACAAAGCATAAAAGAATTGGCCCTTAGATGTTGAAAAGTTTAAGGTTAACTTCATATCAGAACCCCCTTTCATGATATTGCTAGATTTTTGCCCATTGAAACCCTGAAAATAGACAAGAGCTGAAGCAAGCAAATTTTCTTTTTCAGATATCAATGAATGTTCTCTTAGCAATAACTTATGTAGAAATGGGAAATGTGTGAATGTGATTGGAATGTATCAGTGTTCCTGTAATCCTGGGTACCAGGCAACTCCAGATAAGCAAGGCTGCATCGGTGAGTACTAGAAATTTTAACACCTGTCAGTTTTATAATACTTTTTTTAATGTGTTCTTTTCAGAATTTCAACTTCATAAAAAAAATAAGATGTAGCTTCCAGATCTATAAGGGTGTCCCACCCTGAGTACACCTCAGTAAAAAAATTGCACTGTTACTTTTGTTAATTTAGCTATATTTTACATTCTAATTTTAGTTTTGTTTGATAAGTTATATCACAAAATATTGACAGAATTGACTCCTAAAAGTGCTTACTTTCTTCTGTTGATAGAGATAGGGAAGAAATGTGAAAATTGGGGAATAAAAATGCAGCTATTAGAAACAAAAAAAGTGATGCTTTATAAGATACCTATCTCATCTGTCCCAAATATATTCTCCTAGATATTGATGAGTGCATGATTATGAACGGAGGCTGTGACACTCACTGCAGTAATTCAGAAGGCAGCTATGAATGTAGTTGCAGTGATGGATATGCTCTAATGCCAGATATGAGGAGTTGCGCAGGTAAGATAATGAAATTTACCTTTATTTCTTATACTGCATCCACCAAACAATGAGAAAATGTCAATAGAGTTCTATAATAAAGAGGCTTAGAGAACGAATCGTGAACGATCAAAGTTAGAGCCAGGGTGATGCAGTTGTAAAGATACTGGACTAGGAATGGGTAGATGCAGGTTCTAACCCCCCCTAAATTGTAGAACTTCAGTGAATCACTCTCTTACAGCCCAACTACCTCACAAGGCAATTGTTCCGGAGGAAAATTGGAGGAGGGAATGCTATATGCATTAGCTTGAGCACCTAATTGAAAAATGGAAGTATAAATCAAATAAATAATGGTCATTTATTAGATTGATATTAAGCTTATATATTCTATCATCAAGTATAACCTTGATGTGCAGCCCGATTCTTTCAGTAAATTCCTTATTTGCCTTTAGGCTGGTACACTAGGATTTTAGCTTCAACAGTAAAATTAGTTTGAATTATGATTTTAACAAATACATGGTTCCAGTAAAGTACAACAAAGGAGCAGTATAAGTCTACATACACCAAATGTCAGGTTAAAAAAATAAAAATACAGAAAGGAAATACAATCTTTACAAGTCCAAGACTCGTATGTATAGCATCAAATGGTGCTTTAAAAAAACATGAATAGATCTCTTTCTTTCTATCTTTCTTTCTCTTAAAACCTGTAAATTAGGAAAGATTTTAAACTTCTGAAAAGGAAAATTTGCTTAATATCTAAGGTAATAGTTTCCTCACAAATTTCAGTCTGAGCAATAGAACTATTCATTTTCAACAAGATACTCATAAGGGAATCAGAAAAATGTACTGAAATATCAGGGAAAATCAAGTCAATAATGAAAATAGGCCATTGGTTAAGTGCATACTTCAGCTGCTTTTATCAAAATCACATGTACATAACATAAATATATATATATAGAAAGGTAGGATTTTGGCATGGTTCTTCTGGATTAGTGATTGCTTCATAAAAGGAACAAGGGAAGTATTTTTACAGTGTAAGAATCACTCCAGGTTAGCATAGCAAGATCTGGGCAAAGGATTTCAGATCATATTAGAATAAAATAGAGATGATGGCAAGTAAGAATTTTACAGTAGTCCAAGGGAATAAGTAAATCCTATGGCAAAGTCACTATGCAGAAATGTAGGCGAGGCAGCAAGTTGAGGAAATCAAATATGCCTGGAAACAAGGGAATTTGGAGCACTTTAATACAGGTAAAGACTACAAAATGTTGACATTCTACCATTACGCTGAAAAAAAATGTGTGCCCCGATGAGTATCTCATAGTTGATATAATGATGTATCTGAACTTTTTTGTTCAATTTTATTACTGTGAAAAAGACTATCAAATTTATTAGGCAAATGAAAGATCAAATGTGATGATACTGAGTTGTTTTTTCAGATATTGATGAATGTGACAGTAACCCAGATATCTGTGATGGTGGACAGTGCATTAACATTCCAGGAGAATATCGTTGTCTTTGTTATGATGGATTCATGGCTTCTGTTGACATGAAAATATGCATTGGTATGTAAAATAGTTACAGATTTCAGAGGTTCCCTTTTATAAGTTAATGTTATAAAATAGTAACGTACAAATAGGGGAAATGAATTAGATTTTTTTTCTGTAATTAAATGTAGTTTTAGTTAAGATAGAGATTTGTTTTCAGTTTGTGAAAATGCTGGGAATATAATATATCAACTTTGTACCTATGATATTGTAATAAACTAATTATGGATGGAAAGATGGCATATATGTTAAGTTGATTCATTGCTGGTCTGAGTTTTCTTGAATGGTTCCTCATCAAATTGAATAAAGATATCAAGTGGAATAGCATAGAAGCTAGTGCTCAGCCTAGTATATTTAACCTTTTTATTTACAATTTGGATGAAAAAGTAGAGGGATATTCATGAAATTTG
>NW_015386240.1:10183-13097 GCF_001527695.2 Protobothrops mucrosquamatus
CAAGGTTGCCTACCCCTGCCCTAGCCCCTGCCACGCTAGCAATTTGAAAGCATGCAAATACAAGTAGATAAATAAGTAAGGACATTCCATGACATCATGTTGGCCGCATGAGCGCAGAAAGGTCTTCAGACAGCACTGGCTCAATGGCTCTTGAAACGGAGATGAGCACTGCCCCCTATAGTCAGCAACAATTAGTGGAGTAAAATCCACAGGGATTCCTCCCCCCCCCCTTTTTTTGAGCATTTGGATCAGATATGAGGAGGTAAATTCTAAGTACTAGCAGAATGTTTGTGTAATGCAGAATATGCACCGTATGATTTATATATAAAGCTAGCTATTTTTCTCAAGCAAAATGACTTTGCTTTAGACATTCCAGTTTTCATGGCTTTGCACATAAAATGTTGCATCAAACAGTGGGTTGACCATTTTTGTCAATTAACAAATAGCATGTAGAAAAAAATGTTCTGGTTACAACATTATATGTATGTGGAAATATATTACATTAATAAGGGATCTTAGAGAAGTAAGCATAAGAATTTTGTATTTGTGGTAATATATTTTTCAGTAGATTTCAAAATAATATGAAATTTAATTTAGTGACATGGTTATAATCTCTCTTGGTGCAGATGTATCATATCCATCATGCTGTGATATTTCAAACTTACTATTGAAGCCCCAGTTTTATTGTTTTTATGGCAGTCTTTATTTTAGCAGTTCTTATGATTTGATCGGTTGTTTTGGCACAAATTATTATAAATAATTATTTAAATTATTTCATTTTCTTTGGTTTTAGATGTTTTGAATGGAAAATAATATGCAATATGAATACAATGTGACATGCAAATATTTTCAAATAATCTCCTTTAAATGTTCCCATCATATGCAAATACAATTTTTTCTGCAGGATCCAATCTGGGTCGGTCACCGGGAGCAGAGGTTTTGCCTTCCGAGCTTTCAGACTAGGGCTGGAGCCCATCCTCAGGGAACGTCTCTCTGGCAGAGTGTGAGGGTCCCTAGCGAGGGGCTCCAACATGAGTCCAAAAGTTTGGAAGACAAAATCTCCAGTCTCAGTAACAAATCCAGATTGGATCCTGCAACATTATCCTGGGGCACATATATTCGCCTTCATTCGTGACATTCTCTTCTTATTGTATAACAAAATTAATGTATCCAACTCCCTCTCATTAAACCACAGGGAACCATATACATATAAGGTTTAGACTTTTCTAATATAGATATACATTTCAAGAACTATTAGGAAATAAGTGATTTGGTGTATGTATTTCATTCAGACATAGTAACTAATCATTTCCGGTATTATCCTTTGTTTCAGATATTGATGAATGTGCCTTCCAGAATATATGTGTGTTTGGTACTTGCAATAACTTACCTGGCATGTTTCACTGTATTTGTGATGATGGCTATGAACTGGATAGAACTGGAGGAAATTGTACAGGTAAAAGAATATGTCTCTGGGTAGGTAGGTGTGTGTGTATAACCAATCCTCTATGTAAAGAGGTCAAAACGGAAACATTACTGACACAAACAGAAAGTTATTACCTGCACTATTGTTCATTTATAATATTTTTTTTCCATAAGAACTGTCAGCATATTTCCAAAAATGCAAAATTACATATTCTTCCGATGAACAGATTAGGTAAAAGCCATAATTATAAATAATCTTCAAAAGAAAAATAACAGGATAAAAAGGATATATACACTAAAGTATAATTATATTTAAGCTAAAATAATACTATTAATAGCTATGAATTTCAATTATATTTTATGTTAGATTTTGGTTAAAAGAAAAAATTCTGACTTCTTTTTTCATTAAACTGATCATTGCTAGAATATGAGTGGCGCAGTGGCCTATAGGTGAAGAAACTCACTTCTGACTCAGAATGTTGAGAATTCAATCCTAGGCAGAGACAGATGTTTCTCTATCAGGACGCAAAGAGAAAATACCTGCTGCAAACTCTGCATAGCTGTCAGGAAGGGCATCCGGCCAGTAAATGCTCAGCTCCATTCAGTCATTCTGAATCCACCCCCCAAAAAAGGGATTATAGGAATGTAAAATTTTTTTTAAAAAAAAATCATTGCTAGAATATAGCCATTAAATCAAAATACAATGAAGTGTTGATTGGTTCAGTATTTCAGAAACTGGCTGAGATTAATAGATTGTGTTAAGTAAACAGTTAAGAAGGAAGTATGTTTATTTTTTTATTATAAAAGAACTAATGAAATGAATATAAAGGCTTAAGTTTAATTTCAGATGCATGTTTCTTACTTTAGATATTGATGAGTGTGCTGATCCTATAAATTGTGTCAATGGCTTTTGTGTAAATACTCCTGGAAGGTATGAATGTAACTGTCCTCCAGATTTCCAGCTGAACCCAACAGGAGTTGGCTGTGTTGGTATGTAGAATTATACATATAATTATTTTATATAAATGGAAAGGGAAGGCTACCATATGGATATCTGTTGTAGGAGACAAGCATTGGGGTATGTTATATATGTTTGTGTTATAAACACAGCTTTATTACATGGTGTATTTTGTGATATGCCTGGTGACTTGAAAGAGAATATATTTTTAGGTTTAGTAGCTAGGTTAGGTGAAAAAACAGCTTGATAATCATAGTCAATGCTTCATAGCCATTACAATAAACAAGCTGTACTTACCTGGCATGTTTATGTAAGTCTTCTTGGATTGTTTATTGGCAGCGGACCAGGATACCTTCGAGACCGCCTTCTGCCACAGATTACCTCCCATCGGCCAGTACGCTCCCACAGGGTGGGTCTCCTCAGGGTGCCGTCGGCCAGACAGTGCCGGCTGGCGACCCCAAGGGGGAGGGCCTTCTCTGTGGGAGCTCCCACCCTCTGGAATGAGCTGCCCCCAGAGATCAGGGTGATCCC